>NC_041349.1:18212126-18224626 GCF_004354835.1 Perca flavescens
TCTGTCAGCATACTTTCCTTCACCTCACACACCTCCCCTCTGCCTTTCTCTTTGCTTGGCACCATTACCTTACTGCAGATTTCAGCCTCTTACACACCGAATGTATTGCATCTGAGATTTAAGAGGAGAAAACGTAATGGTGTGGGAAGTAGGGAAAGGTTGCTTTCTGTTTAATTCCACCTGAGCAAAGTCCAACGCCAAGCAGAAGCAGTGTTAGGTCCCAATCTCTCATAAAACAAAAGTGAGAGACACCTGGATAAGGCTGTGATAGTCTATGTGCAGTTCATATCAATGCACAATAGCGGTGTCCCTCCAGTACTCAGCGCATTATCCCTCTCTCTTTTCGTCACACTCACACTCTGCTTCTCTCGCTCATTTCATTTCCTCTGCGTCTCCCTATCATTTCCTCTTTGCGTTCCCCTCTCGGGCTCTCTCCTCTTATTCCCCGTTTGCAGAGGCATTAACCAGACCATTAATGTGACGGCAATCTACATATGAAATGTAATTTGCAAGAAATTAATTTCTAACCTCCATCTGTACATTTGCTCTCATCCTTAATTTGTTTCAGAGGAACAATTCCATTGGTCACCATCTGGGCGTTTGGAAAAAGGAACAGAGATGTATTCATTTAATGTTAATGGCATATGTGATTGGCTCCATGTAAAAATAAACTAAAGAAAGGAAGAAATAAATGGAATCACATTGAAGGAACGCAGATGTCATATCAAACATTTAAAGAGGAGTGCATGGAAGTGTCCCATTACTAACACAAATACCACTTCAAATTGGGGGGGGGCATGACAACAGATGCGCAACATAATATCAGGTTTAGGAAACTCATTTTGGGGGTGATAGAGAAGGCTGCTAACTCATTATGCGCTGCGCCCACTTTTAAAATCATCACAGTTGGTTCCTGCACCAATGGCTCCCCTCTGTTACAGGCTGGTGTTTACCAGTTTGCTGCGCCAACCTCACAAACGAGAAAACATTCTCTGCTGTGCTACTATTGTGGCCCTGGCAGCAAACGTTTGGAGGCAAAAGGAAGTGTGGTGGAAGAGCAGAGGAGGCACAGAGCAGAGGCACGTCTTTGGCTCGTATCATCCAAACCCCAATTAAAACATTTCAATCAGCCACTAGGCAGCGTTCAGGCTGGAGTGGAGCCAAGTCTGTCTGGGGGACAAGACTTTGCAGAGGAAAAAGGGTGACCAGAGACAAGGCTGCATATCTACAGTACAAGAAAACAAACAAGATGGTAATGCAATAATGCAAGGCTTGTTACAGAGTAATATGGAAGGTCGCAACGGTTACCTATACTGCTTTATATCTTTAGATAGCTAAAAACAGGAGAACACTAGGAAAAAAACAAAAACACTTAGTGTTTTGAAATTAGAAAGTTTGTTCTACTAAAAGAAACCCTAAATCTGAAGCACCTAGCACACACACATAAAAAGGAGAGAGATAATGTAAAATACAACCCCTTTACTATGAGCAGAATATTACAAAGATTCAGGAACTGGAACCACCAACAAGATAAATCTACTCACTGGCAGTGGGAATGGCTAAAGCCAGAGACTACAAAACGAGGCCTGAGAAGCTAGAAAGTAGTGAATTAGAGTGATTATTAGAGGGACCGCTAGCATGCTTGAGGACACCTAGCTATGTCCATCTGCAAAGCAAACATGAATACCCAGGACCTACTGGAACATACAGGACATGAGGGTAGGAGTAGGATAAGAAGCACACAGTCATGGCCTTGAAAAACTTAACATCATGGATTTGAAAGCATTTAGGTTTATGATAATGATGGGAGATTTCTATGCTCTCTGGCTTCTAGATTTAAGTCCCAGGGTGCAAATTGACAATTTCAGCAAACCTCCATGCTAATGCAGTCCACTGGGTTTTATTGTTTAGGCTGATGTGTAGGTTGTAGTTAAGTGAGGAAATGAAAGCCATAATGGCACAAGAAGGTACCCTCAAATGGACAGGTAGAAAACCCATCCAGTGAACCATACTCAACATTTCTCATTAACTTATTGTAGTCAAAAAAACTTAAATACTACTGGTGAATCTTTTTTTAAACTTGCTTTAGGGTGCAAGTTTGGCCTGACTTAACAGTTGATCACATAGACCTCATTAGACAACAAAAGACTAAGTGGAGTATTTGAGTGGAAATGTCAAGATTTTTTGCTACAAACAAAACATAAAACTCAAATAAACCCTAATGACCTAATGAGTGCATTATAAATTAGTTCTACATTTCTAGGGTCATCATTTTCAACATACTGTGCAAATATTTTAGAAGAGACTTTTAATTTTCACAAAATTGGACTTAAGTATCCAAAGCACTGCTGGGATCACACAGGTTAATTCTGTTTCAGGGTTTTATTTTTGCTTCAGGGTTAGGGCAGGGGACACAGCACTAAGGGATAGCTTGATATATTCTCTGCAGTTCTCCTACCTTATTTATTCCCTTTCTTTTTTCTTTCTCTACTCACTACATCAGCGCACATCTCCAGAATGTGCAAATTTGCATCTCCTCTGGCCTCCAGGGAGTTACGTTTGGAAAGGCCCCACGGGGGGAGCAAGTGAAAGAGCAGCAGAAAAAGGTAGGTAGACATGATGGGAGGGGGGCACCGACGAGGCACACATGTTCACGTGCACCTGCGGTGTTTGATGAATGATGAGGATAATGACTGATGATATCTAGAAGGCCTAGGGGAGAACACCTGAGTGGTTCTATCAAACACACACACAGAGGCAGACATCTACACAGCCCTGTGGCTTAGACATGGTCATTGCCATGATAATACAGTGTGAAGAGTTAGGTGGACCGGATCGCTTTGTTTATCAATCCAAATAACTCAACAATTAAAATGTGCTGAGATTTCTGGCTGTCCACATTCACTAACTGGCTCAAATTTGTTTAGAACAAAAAATGACCCAGCTGTTGGTATTTGGGTTTGTCTTACATCATTGTGAACCATTGCGTAAAAAAAACTACTAATGACTAATAATATATAATAATAAAAAAAAGAAATTTAAAGGGTATCTGAATGCCACTTGTGTTCAAGATCACGCACACGTCCTTTCAAAAGGAGAAAATTAAGGTGCAATGGCTTACCTGACTTCTGACACTGCAACGTGCAATCCAAACCAAAAGTTACAAGTATAATATGAAAGTGCTCATATTATGCTCATTTTCAGGTTCATAAATTGTATTTAGGGACCGTTCAGTATTTATGGAATGGACCACCAGAGGAAAATAGGGGAGGGTCTTTTTATTCTTTGTTGAGGTGGGTGTCACCCAACGTCAATTCTATTTTGACTAAAGATACCAAAACTCCTCCGGTAGCCCCTTAAATAAAAAACAAGCAGTCCCTTAGAGGTTATATCAGAATAGGTTTACATGGTTTAATATTAAAAAAACATCATATTTTTGTTGTACTGCACATTGCTGAGCTCTCCGTTTTAGCTACCAAGTGAGGCATCTTACTTCTATTTCTTCTTTGTTGGGAGTCGCAAATGCGCTGTACCTAGGTAAGCACTACAAGCCAGTCAGAAGCAGAGTTTGAGGGTGTGCCACACTAGCAGCTAGGTGAGCATTATAACGTGTGTTACAAAGTGCCGAGTTGATGTCAACTCGGCGGCTCCTCCTCATTTGGCTCTAGTCTCTACCTTAGTCACGCCCAAACATTTACATAGGCTACACCACTGATCTGAGGTCAGCTTAGTCTTCCGAATAGGTCGCGCGGATCTCAGAAATTGTATACATTGTTCATCTGCTATTTTACCACTAAATTCACTTCTGACTTTTTTATGCGAGAAATCAACTATGTAGATTAGCTTTGTTAATGTGGGAAACCAGCTGATATGTGCATGCGGTCATGTGACCGGTTGCCAATCAGGAAGTGATAAAAAGCTCACCAGGTGTAGTCATTAGTCCCCTTGCCTCTTACTGAGCGCACTGCAATTGTGTGGATTCTCTTGATTCTCCAGGTTGATAGCCAGGCACAAGTTCCTGTCCTTCACGGAGTGAACTGGGGCAGATTGACGTTTACCACTGACAAATGAGCTGCTGTGGCTGTAGAGCTCCGAAAAACTCCGCATTAACTGTGCTATAGGGGTTTGTGTTTGTGTCCTTGCAAAGGGGACCAGTCCAGTCACTGTTTTCTACGGTTATTTTACCATTTTGTTTCTTTTTGGTTATTTCCCTTGGTTGATTATTTTCTTGTGATTTCATTTACAAGTGGTCTTTAGATATACTTTTTATGGAAGTTTTGACATAGGTTTCTCTCCTCAATTTATGTATGCTCACAGCTTGATCCTGTACAAGGCTGGGTCCGTGTCGACACACTGCCTCCTCGTGGTGAGACTGCACTGGGTGACACTCCGTTACGGTGTGTATGTAGCCTCGACACTGTAGATTTTGTAGTGACTTGCATGATATTTTGTAGTGATTTGCATGATACTTTGTAGTGAATTGTGTAGAAATAAGCGTGTAGTGCATGTCCTTGTCGGTGCTGGGCCTTCTGTCTCCTCTTTCTGTCTCCCGCAGTCGTCTCCTGGAGTGGTGTGCGCGTGCCGACCCGACCTTCCTACTTTGAGGAGAGTAAGACCACATGTATCTGCCATCTAATTTATTGTTTTATTATTCTGTCAAATTGCCATTTTAATTGGAAATCTTTTAAACTCTTTGTAATAAACCAAACTTACTTTTGTATAATATTTGCCTCCTGTAAATTGTCCCTGTCAGGGGAAAACCAGAGTTGGTCACACAACATACTAATTAATATAGTAAGGGTTCAAAGAGTTCCTCCTAACCCTCAATAGGAGGTGGCGTTGTCAGGTTTGAAAGGTTTTATGTTGCTCCGGCACTACATTAAGAATTTAGGGAAGCTGTGATATACATGTCGTGACGAAATTCAAACTGTAAATATACGACAGTTATCCCGAAAGTGTATCAACAATCTTTTCCCATAGAATTAAATGGGACACATAGCCTAGCTAGTAGCTCCTCCTAAAGACACCCCTCATGTTCACAAAAATGCCTTAAATTGAAATCGGACACCATTGTTAGCTTTATAAGACCTTGGGGTAGAGGTTATATAAGTGGCGTGACAAAATTCAAACTGTAAATATACGAAAGTTATGCCGAAAGTGTAGCAACGATCTTTTCCCATAGGATTAAATGGGACACATAGCCTAGCTTGCAGCTCCTCCTAAGGAGACCCCTCATGTTCACAAAAATGCATTAAATTGCAAAAATAACTTTGCAGTGTCTGAAATATGAGACCTGCTGCCTAGTCTCCAATGTGTTTCTATATGGTTCGCTCAAACCAATCAGTGCGCAGCTCATCTACATATTCATGATCATACCATATTTGGAAGAAAAGATCTTGTTACAGATAGGGCTATATTCACAAGGTAGTTGAGGACCCATAAAATAGCATTCAAGCAATATTCTGCCAAACCAATGTTACATGTTGCTATTAGGAAACCTTAAGGAACAGTGTGAAATACCCCATATAATCATTCTATCACCCCTTTAATGGAACAAAACAGTAGAATAAATTTTCAATGAGTTTAAAGTTGTATTAAATAAGCCTTAAAGATCCAATATATTATACTGCCAGCTAGCGTTTAAAATGGTTACTGCAGTTCAAATTGAAATTACTGGCGAGAGCCTTCTCCCCGGCCCCTCCTAGCCAGCTTTGAAGTAAACCAGGTTGCCAGGGTGCGAACGCTAAACCCAATGTCTCACAATGTCAATGTTAGCTAGATTCTAGTCTCGCATTGCCAGACATTACTCCACAGTGCAGTCAGTTGCTAGATGATGCTATGTTTACGGTTATAAAAACATGTGCTCCGTACCCGGCAGACAGTCACCTTTAATCGGCTAAATGTAACAACAATGACCGCTAAAAAGACTGCGACCTTGCAGAGGTTTGTGCCCAACTGACAGGCACCTTTTCTCAGCTTAACGTCACTGCAACATCCGCTAAAAAGAACATGACCTTGCGGTCGTCTGTACCCAGGTTACAGTCACCGTTTGTCGGCTACGGCCGCTGAGCACATGTGGGGGAAGAATTTCGGCAGGGGGGAGATTTTCGGTACTACTACTTTGCAGACTCTGTTATACAGCTTGTCTATACATTGTATTACACATTATGGCTGCATGCCAGTTTGTAACAAAGTGGGAATCATACTGTCCAACATATAACCTCGAAGCTGGCGATGGTAACGTTAGCCACAAGAATATTACATAACATTACAGATATTGCAGAGCGACCTATAGAGAACATAAACTGTGTCCCAATCCAACAATTCAGGCTACACAGTTTATGTGCCAATGTTTAATTGCAATGTTTTCATTATGAGGAAGTCAAACTTGGGGTTTCTGTCATATTTCCATCACCGTAGTTGTAAGCAGCCGTGGCTCATCCGCTAGCCTGGTCTTCCGGTAACGTTAGCAGTTAGCATGTATTAGCATGGCGACGTTCGCTAGCACCAGTTGGGATCACTTCACCAGATGTGTCTTAATTCTTTTGGCAAGTAACTAACTTGAGTACTCTATATAATGCAAGCACATTAATGTTAAAATGACTGAAAATTACTATCACTACTACATTAGCCCAATTCGGCATCCTTTTGGTCTCTAAGCTGTCTCCATCATTTAAATGCATCTCCAATATTTACTTGTCTTTTACCTTGTCATGCAACTGCTTAGAAAGATGTTGAGTTTTTTTTTTAAGGGCAGGTAGAATGAATCTAACATTATATCTGTTAATCCAGTTTGTTTGGTTGCTGGTACCATGCAGCAAGCACGTTGTTTTTGCATTTTATGTATGGCAACCTGGGTGTCAAAATGGGCAGAAAATAAAAACAGACATTCCATCCTGGAATAGACATTTTTAAAGTAGAAAATACTGGCTTTAGTTTTGTTGTTAGAGAACATAGTATTTCAACTTAGCATTAAATACAGTAAATATATTACATATTGGATCTTTAAACATTACTTCAATAGTGCTTAGTAGCCTACAATTTTTTTACAGTCAGACACTTTTTTTGCCCAGATTGGCGAAGAGAAGCAGCCAGATGTCCTCTAATTCCTTGCACAGAATGATACATTAAAGTGTCTCTAAATGCTGACCAGAAATGTATTCAAGTGTGAGTTATTGAAATGAGTGTCACATTGGAATTGCTTACATGTAGTGGAAATACTTGCATTGCGAATTAGATTGGTTTAAAGCCTTGTTAATCTAAATAGCTCATCAGAAGACCAGTATTAAAATATCCTGCACTTGTTCAGTGTCAAAACATTGGGCAAAAGAATAAAGGTATTTGCACATACATAGCCTACACATGACCTAATCACAAGATATTGAAGTTTGAATTTTGCTTTTGGAATGCACAGTCTCCCCTAACTCGTTTGGGGCAACACCGAATCAGTAATATTTCACATCCTTAAATGTACAGCAGAAATACAACTAAATATTTACCCTATTACACACATTTTCTGCATTATGTTGCATAGCATCTGAAACTGTAGGACTGTCAGAAATGTTTCAGAACAATCGAAGGGCAAAAGACAAAAACAGACCACAAAACAAGCATGCAATAAATGGTTTAATTTCTACTTTTTTTTTTAAGTCAATTAAAGTAAGTGATCTTTAAAAAGTGAGTAAAATCAATTCTTTGATTTACAGTCATAAAGTCAGTGTGTTTAACCATTATAACCTCATTTACAACAGTTAACACACATCACAACATGCCTTTAATAAGGAGAACTTGCTAGCAACCAGTTCCTTATCACACATCCAGCAGTTACAAAGCAAAATAAGCATTAATTTGGAGTCGTTTTTCTGGCCACCTGAGTGTAAGTCCAATATTCATAGTCTTAACTCTGTTTTGGTCTCTACTAACTCCTGAGAGAAATATATGACTATGTATCTGCTAAATGTGCTACTATGTTCACCAACTAATTGCTAACTATGGGTCAGACAGCTAAGCAATGAGCTGAAACTTACTTTAAAGCAGAGATTAGCTGTGATGTGGGCGATAATTATATTCATCACTACAGAGAACCCCTTTAACATTGTTTTCACATTATTATTATTATTATTATTATTATTATTATTATTATTATTATTATTATCATCATTATCATCATCATCATTATGATACTTTATTATGTTCTATTTTGAATTTTATTTTCTGTCTATTTGTATGTTTAAAGATTTTCAAGTTTTAAAAACTGTAGTGTATGACATACTGTAAGTGCAACAGTGTCTGTGATTAAATGAAAGTGCATTGGCACACTTAGATAATAAAGAAACTAAATGTCCCAGAAGTGGGTGTGTTACAATAGCAATAACATTAAAATCACAGATTGGAGGCAATGAAGAAAAACAGCAATCTTGATTTCCCAGAGTTTCATGCATTTAAAGCACATTCTTATACCACCCCTGACCCCTTATCTAGCCTGCGCTGCACCATCATTACAATCAGTGTAATCCCATGTCTCATTTTACTGCAAGCCATGCACCAAAGACAATTAATTTCAGTTAGTGAAAGTATGTTTCATGACATATGCGTCTGAATAAAAGCACATGCAGGATGCAGAGACATTTGCATTTTGCTCATTATCTGCTTGCTTCTGTACAGTTGAATTACATCATCTTATGAGTTGGTTTCCATTTGCATTTTTTGATTGTATCCTCAGGAGGGAAACATCCTTTGATGTGATTTTGATTATGATTTGCTGAGTACACACTAAACAATTCATGATTTAGTTGCTCCTCCTTTAGCCGTTTCTTTAAATCCAAAGCACAGTCGGTTGGTTTGTTTGATATACATTCATTTATTTGATCAAATCATTTTATTCAAGCTATTTCAGTAAACACTGCCATTTCAACATTTGTATCCAGACATTAATGCTTCCTTACTTCTCTCTCACTAGGCAGTGCTGAATTTCACTCATTACTGTGGTTCCTTTTTCTCAACATTCATAAGAACTGTAAAAAGTTTTGAGGGGATGATGAAGAAGTCGCCTTCAAATGTATTCTGTGTCGATTTGGCCTTTTTAAATGACAGAAGTAAAAAGTTTCTGCAGAATCCTCTGGATGGAAACTAGAAACTACTAGACCAAAAAACCCTAATTCAGTCGGTTATCTTAGTTAATAATAAATATTACTGCGATTGCTGCATTATTTGCTATAGAACAGATTCTTACTGAGTAGTAGTGTTCTCTTTGCAGGAAGTGTTCGCTTTATGTAGCACAGTGGAAAGTATGAGGTCGGGGGTGGTGAATGGGTCTGAAGCGGAGCAAACTTTTGTCTTGTCATCCTTTGCGAGTTTGTGTTCTGCCATGTAACTGTTCTGTAGACCCATTTTTAACAAATTATCACAATCGAGCGCTAACCTCTGGGACAAATATATCTGGTTTATTTTAGTTGCTTCACAATAAAAACACTTTCATTGTGAAACAGCAGCAGTAGGAAATTTGCATGCATCACTTTCCTGTGAAACCTCATGCTTCAATGGAAAACCTGAATCCAACACAAGAATGGTGGACTCCGCCACTACGGCTGTCATTTTTTAATGCCTCTAACTTCTTACAAAAACCCTGAAGAGACAAAAAGCAATAAATACCACACTAAGAGCTCTTTAAGTTTATATACACTCATTAAAAAGGCTAAACCATTGCATTGGGTGACATATTCCTTCTCTGCAATCAACATGTGTGGTGTTAGTGTAGCTCATTGAGTGTCAAAAGACAACCAACCAAACCAGGACCACTCTTGCCACCTCTCTGCAACACTGCCAAACTGTGTCTGTAGCTTTGTGTCTTGCTTCTTGTTATCTCTGAAGACACATTTTAAACTCGGCTCCCATCATCGAGGGGGAAAAAAAACAGCTAAAGTGTCACAGCACAATTGGAAATATGGTATTGAAAACAATGAATTAGCAATCGCCATAGCACTTTTATTGTTCTAAGTTTGCTTTGAAGGTGGAAAAATAAAAATTAATTAGAGGGACACTTAGACTGAAGTCCACTTTACATGGGGGAAAATAATGAAAAGACTATCGGCTCCCAGTGACACAAGTAACTTAGTTAAAACCTTTAGTGTGTAAACCTTGAGATGCTATTATCTGCTGGGTGTTCAGGTGAGATTGCTTCATCTCGATTTGTCAGGTCAGAATTCCTAAATTAAATTCTGTGTCTGTGCAGCATGATACAGACTTTATGTTTTGTGAGCACACTTTTATCATGATGGATTTGCTTAACAAAAAGGAGCCCAGGTCTAGCTGCAGGCTGAGTTGCAGTGGGGGAACTGGAATCCTGTAAAAGGGAATGGGGATTCGCTAGCATGATTTGTGCGTTTGTTTGGCTTTTCCCTGGAAAGTAATTAAAGTCTGACATGAGCACAAGAAAATCTCAGCCAATCACTCCTGTGTGTGATGTGATGTGTGTCGCCCGCACGCATCCTAATTACACGTTAACGGTGTCTCTTTTGGAATATAATAAAAGCAAAACCCTTTTGGTGCCACTCAGCAACAGCAGACGTGCTGGCAGGAACAACCCCACTGATGGACGTCTTTAATTAGCAAGCTGTGACACTGGAAGAGTTTTCCACCATTTCATTCATTCTGAACTGCAGCTGATTGGGTCAACTCTATTTCAGTGCTGTCCCCAAATCTGCTAAGGGCTTGTTTAATGTTCTTGGCTTAAAGTCACGCAAAATAACACAAGCGTGACAGTGAGAAATATGCGATGAGCTTACAACACTCTTAGTTTGGTTCAAATTTTTATTTTTACTTTATTCTGATTAAATCTGACCTCAAAGCTAGTCAGAACAATTATTGCTCTTTAACATTCATTTCTTACTTTAAACTGCATTTAGTTGAAAGAGAATATGTCCTTGGATGTTGTTTGGCATTGCTTTTTTCATTATGTTGTCCACACACACTTTGGTTGACACGGACAGCACACCAGTCAATCTTAAATACACAGAACACAACAGTTCTTTACACTGCTCTCATCCTGCCAGCAGTGACAACTCATTAGACAGAGGGATTTTCAGCGTTTTAATAGTAAAAGTGCTTAAATTCCTGGGTTTTCCTGGTCCCCTTATCCCGCCCCATGCCGGAAAATTTGGCACGGGCAAAGAAATGGCGGGTTTAGGGGTAAAAAATCGTATTAAACAAATTCTCTAAAGCATTGAGACCAACTGGTGTGGAGTGCGCTGATAACAGCTGGCCATTTTGGAGTGTCACCTCGCTTGGCAGCTGCACCAGCGAAGAGAGGGGGAAAGAACGTTTTAATGGCTCTAGCCCATGGATTTGAACACTGTTATTTTGGCAACTTTTTAATTATCTTCAAATGAATGGATTGATAGAAGCAGTCGTAACAACACAGAGATAGGGGAACATTCTGTTGAAGTACTGTTTTCCCCATTTTGGTTGTCTCTCATGCAAAGATGTTTTAGCAAGACGGAATCCAGACTAAATTGTTCAAATGTTTTGAGGGCAACTTTGCTAATGAGAAATTGAATCACATTTTTGGGGAGTTTTAGCTTAATGTGATGGACAAAACTTTAAGCTAAAGACAGAAATGGAATTTCATCATAAGAAACTATTGAGTATATAGCCTATGTCCTTCTGGAAATATTAAAAAGCAATTTCTGATTTACTTGTTTTATACAAGAAATAATGTATGTTCTTCAATTAGCAACTGTTTCAGGATAATAAAAAAAAATTAATTAGTTTCAGTGCAGTTTTGATCACTTGAAATCTGTTTAAGCAGCAGGGCGTCCATTCAAATGCAAGACAAGTGAAATTAAATTTGTCCACATTTAAATCTGAGGACACACAAAGCAGAATGATGTCCTGCTATCACCACATGTCCCTACAATTTGTACGTTCAAACATGACAGATTTCCTTTTTCATTTCTTAGATGTAGAATTAAAGCTAAACTTAAAAGCTTATAGAATCTTTTAAACTCTAAAGCGCGAGTAAAGGCATTGCAATATTATGAGAGATGGTGTTGTTCGCCAGGCTAGTCCATGGTTTAATCTTCTGGTTCTGATTTTAAAAAGTTGGACATGGTTGCTTTTTGATGTTGAGCTTTAGACATGCATGGGTCCGTTTTCTTGTCCAATTGTAAAAAAGAGGATTACTGGCTGATTTTCCTCCAAATATACGTATTCACCAAAAGCAAAGAAGATTAGAGATGTCCCAATCAAGCTTGTTTGGCCTCTATCCATATTTAAAGTCCTTTAATAATGGGTATATGCAAAACATTCTCACTCCCAGCGCATCAAAAAAGCAACGTTTGGTCAGGTGTATTTTAGTGTTGTCTTCTTTGGCATCTCAGTCAGACGTGCTTGGTCGTTATTCTTGGCATCATATTCTGACCCTCTGGGTCGGGACCAATTTAAAAACTGACATTAGGCCTGCACGATTCAGGGAAAAATATGAATCACGATTTTTTAGCTTA
>NC_041349.1:18232126-18342126 GCF_004354835.1 Perca flavescens
AAACTGCCATAAGTCAAGTGTCTCATGAGGTGAAATACCAAAACAAAAATGAAAATGTCATCGTGGTATCTCTTCCTAACTGACAGGTCCATCCGTACACTTGAGCGTGGGGCTTTTCACAACTCAATATATTCTGGAAAATCCTCTATATATATATATATATATATATATATATATATATATATATATATATATATATATATATATAGATAGCCTGTCTTCTTTGTCAAAGTTTAGAATAAACTGTCACAGTAAAGTTATAACAGACAAATTATATAATTAAAGATTTTAGAATTTTACATTAAATGTGTGTCTAAAGAAGCTATTCACATCTAAAAAAAAAAAAAAAAAAAAAAAAAAAGGCAGTTAATGCTTTGAGTGAGTTACCTTTTGACTTTAGATTTATTTTTTATTATTTAAAAACCTTGAGAAGTTAGTGCTTTGGCTTTGAGGTTTTGTCCAAGTCTTCTATCCCTTGGTACTCCATCCTTTGTGTGTCTGTGATTGTGTCTTTGTTAGATTATACAACAGAGAGCTTAATGCTACAAGACCACTAGAATTTTCAGTGACCATGTAGGAGTGATGGCTTGTCAAACTCTTTGGTAATGAATCACCCTATTTGAGAGATGTGCCGAGGACAATTTATTGAGATAACATAAAATGTGATGTCTACAGTCTCGTAATCTAGGCCAAAGGATCATGATTATACAGTACAATCACAGTGAATGCAGGCAAAAAACAGAATTAAGTTTAGTTGACGAAAAGATTTTAAGAACCCAAGGTCATTGTAGCACATTTTCACAGCATGTTATCTCAACAGGAATAAAGGTTACCTGAAGATAATGTTCAGTTTACTCCTCTTTAGAAAAATGTTGGACATAATGACCAATATCACAACAAGTTTAAACTCTAGGGATGAAATATACATATTTATCACACCCTTTAGGCTTTGACAAAGGTGATGGAGCCCATGGGGTCAAATCAAATCAAACGGTTTATATCCTGAGGTGCAGTAATCTGTCCAGTATAATACATGATAATGTGCCTGTTAGATTATAGCATTTTGTGTGCAAAATCCTCATTTTAGACTTAAGGATGGCCCTTGAAAAAAGTTCACGCTGTATGCAAAATGGCAGCCCAGTCTATTGAGGAACTTTATTTACAATGGCTGATTCTGCAGAATACAATTTTCAGCAACATTTAGTGGCTTCATTTATTATTCAACCACCAATTATTCAGTGGTTATAAATATTAACAAATGTGGTCACTGAATGTAGTCCGTGGTAGGGCTGTCAGTTTGCTAACGCTAAATAAAGACAACTGCCAAGCCGAACTGATACTCATGATACCAAGCCATGAGAAGTAGTGAGTGAGAGCATTTTGGATTCAACCCCATAGATGGAAAAGCATTGACTATGAGTCTACAGACATGCTAGGGGCTCTAGCATGAGGCTTTACTAAGGCACAGTGGTGCTTAGGGCTAAATGCTAACAACAGCATGCTAACATGCTCACTATGATAATGCTACTATTGTGATGTTTAGCAGGTAGAATGTGTACTGTATTGGTTTCATGTGTTCACATGCTAACTAGCACTAAACACAAAGTATGGAGTTAAAAAAAAAAAGTTTTTACCTGATGATGGCACTATGAACATCAGCTATGACCTAGTACAGGGGATAACAAATGTGTAGCAAGTTTTACGGTGATCCATTTAACACTTGAGACATTTCACACATTTCACACACAAACTAAAACCTCATTGTAGTGACTGAGGAAAGGTCAGGAGATTACCAACGTCTGTAGGACTCATCCTGTGGGGACCATGAATGTCCGTACAAAACTTTGTGCCAATCCATTAAGTCCATGTTAAGATATTTCACAGGGGAAAGTGATGCTTTGACCTGTTGGTGGCGCTAGAGGAAAAGTCACAATTACACAAATACACAGGTATTCATCCTCTGGGTTCAATGAAAACACACAGCAAATTGCATAGCAATCCCACCAGTAGCCTTCAATAAATAATGTGCTCTGTACCAACAGGTTGGACAAAAAGAATTGAGCGACCAGCATTGCCATCCTTATGCCCTGCTGCTGGCGGAGTAAAAACAGCAATCACACTTGGCCATGAAAGATTGAAAGTGAAAAACAGCTTAATTATGTTTCCTTTTTCACAAATAGTTGAATGGTAATGTGTTCCCCCACCGTCCTAGGATGAAATTCATAAATAAAACATGAATAAATAAATCTTCTTAAGAGAATTTTTTTTCCAGACAGTAAACCTCATAAAATGTAATGTCTACACAGTTCACAGTCAATCTGGTGGGGGGGGGGGGGTCACAACTCATCAACAAAAACAGCGTTTTCCAAGCTTACCCTTGCCATCCCTTGCCCTTTATTCCTCCCTCCTTACAAATCCATTTCTGCCTAGGACCTACTTCAATGCTGTAGCCTCAATGTCCATCACACTTTCCATTTATCCCTTCTTCTAAGGCCCTGGCTAAAAACACTTGAGCATCATGTGTCCAGGCTACAAAGGTTCTCCCAACTACAAAGTGGAAAAGAGAGTGTAAAAAGGTCCAGAGTAAAACCACGACGCCTTTCATCACATTTAATCCGACAACATATACACGCTGGGGGAACACATACAGCGATGCAGACATACAAAAACACAAATAATTTTTTCCTCTCGCCCCAACAGATTAATCAGCTAAAACTCTTTAATCATTGAAATAGAGCCATGGACTCTCTCAGTTACCTCCCTAAGATTAGTCCAATCATTGTACTTTCTAATATTCCACCAGAGGACTAAAACCATTTCATAGTTAAAATCACAAAAGCAATTGCAACGTCAGATTGCCTCAACTTTACAATGACATTGCTGTGAGTTATTATAAAGGAGGCTTTTGATGAATTTCTCAAAGAGCTAATGGCTTGTTTTCCCCAGTGAAACTTGCTGCCTTTCTCATCAAAGCAGTGTTTGGTTTGATGTGGCTTTGCTCCTATGGTGAGCCATCACAAGTCACACTGAGAATTTGGAGATTATCACAATACTGTATGACCAACTAGATGTAATGTGTTTGAAATGAGACACAGAGGACTGTAGCATTGAAATGCCTCAGAGTAGAAACTGATAGAAGTCAAGGAAAGCCTAGCCAAGGATATATTTCATGATCTTGGATAATAACATCAATGTCTTCAAACACAGACAGTTGTCTCCATAAGTTGCTTTTCAGAGCACTGACAATTTAATAGATGATGTCATCAGGTGATACTTTTGAGTTGGCCCATCGACATCGAATTCTCACGGAATATATATTTATTGCTCTGAAACAGAAAACTGAAACAGAAAACCTCAATATTAAAGTGTCCAACCAATTATTCTTAGTCTGAGGGGCACCTCAAGGATTTGTCTTTATAGCCTTGTTTAATCCCCCCCCCTTGCTGTTCAGATGAAAATGTACCCTGTACAACACAGTTTTGGTCATCACTGAAATGCATTGTATACATCCTTATGGTGTCAAAAATATGTTGAATGCCTTTGCATAACAATTTTGCAAAGCCTTTGTTTGAAACCCCTTTCCAAAATGTTAACATGGGATTGCGTTCATCTTGGCACGCATTCAAATATTATTCTACAGCACTGTGGTGGTTGATAAAATTCCACGTAAATTGGTTGATTTGACGGGAGAAGTTTTAGGCCTGGAAGATCCAGATTGTTTTTAGAAAGTCTTGACAGCAAAAAACACAACTCATGCTGTTGGTGATGTCTGGACAAACAAATCTGATCTGAATACTTATACGGATTATTATATATACTGATTTAAGAAACAAATCCAATAGCCTAAGAGCTTCCTAAAACAAAGAATAAAAACCAGGTACACAAGACAATGAGAATCAATTTACAAATCAATTCCAAACTAGAACTGATTCAACAGCTGATCCTTAGCAAAATTTCAAGCAGCGAAACTGAATGACTAAACAAAAAGTTGTCTACACATGCTGCCATGCAAACTCCAAAAAAAAGTTCACTCTTGGTCTCATAAGAACCTGCTTACAGGCATAAAGACCTCCAACAACACTGCAATACGATCTTACAAATAACGCCATTAAAGTCTGACAATATACACACCACAGAAGTAGTATGACTACACACAAAAACACAATGCTCTAAGCACAAAACGTCGGCTACCAAAGACTACAAACTGAAGTTACACAACAAAAGCGCTTAACAATAAAAAGGGCACAGAAATTGGTTTCCTTGACATCAACAACTTACTAGTCGGACCAATGTTCCCACTCAGGATTACCTGAGAAACAAAAAAGGCAGAAAAGAATAAAATAGTGAGCCAATGGAGGAACTGAGAAATCAGTTTAGGTGGTTCACTTGGTGACCAACTTCCAAGGGTTTACTTCTAACCTGAAAGATAACCTGTCCCACTATGCAACAAACAAAGGGAGAGACAGGCTACTTACCAGAGAGGGGTAATGAAAATTGCATGGCCGCTATTAAAGGAGGAAGTTCAATGAAATTGCACTCTAATGATGATCTAAGTGCTCAGCTTTTTTGGGCCTGACCTGAAATGTTCTGTCAGAAGCTGAAAAATTGATGCACTTCAGTTGCTTAGTATTTTCTTTGCTCTGTTGTGAGGGCAATGCACCCCATGCCCGACACCCTCCACTGCCAATGGCTTCCTGTCCCCTCTATTACACATCATCCTCCTCTCTCTCACTCTCCAGAATGGCTATGCATAATTTGCAGCCCCCTCGCTTGAAAGTTTGAGAAAATGGCAGGTTATTCAGTCACAAGCTATTAACAGTGGTGCACATTAAAGTTGTTTTGCAATTTAGGAGTGAATTAGAAGTATTCTCTTGCTGCATTATTTTCCTTACAAAGTGCAAAGATATAAAAAGAGAGTGAGAGGAGGAGGAGGAGGGGGGGCGGACAAGGAGAAAGAGACAAACACACAAGGTTCCTGGAAGTCAGTGAATACAGAAATATACAGTAAATCTCACTTGACATGATGCATGGCTTGGTATTTCTATATAAAGTACATCTGAACATTTGCAAAGAAACAAAGGACTCTAGAAATTCATAAGAAACAAAGAAAAGAAAAAAGGCTTTGGGTGAATTTTAGTTTCAAAACTACAACAGCGTGGTCCCAAGGGAACATGAGTTTACCAGGGCAGAGAAGAGAAAAAACAACGGCATATCTAACAACGGACCACGCAAACTATTCCAGTATTTTCCAGTATTAACTCCATATTTCTATGCCAATCTTGTTTGTCAAATGTTGTTTATTATGGGCAAGGAGAACACAGAAGCACCCACTTTTTGCCCCTTAAAGTTTGCACTGTGACCTTACCTACTTAAACTATATGTTCTTATTTCACTGACAAGAAAAAGTAACCCAGCTGGACCTTTGTTCAACATGCATTACCCATGACACATTTCACTTGTAACTAAAGTAATTAAGTACAGTCATTTAACTACTTAAAGCGAGAATGAATGAAAAATTTTATTAGGCAATAAAATGCATCATTGCTCAATTTATTATAACTACAGTTGCTAATATTAGCACTATCATTCTTTGTAGCGTACATTACATTACTTTTGGCCAGGGGAGCCAGGGATTGAACTGCCAATCTTGTGGTTGAGGGCTGACCCTGAAATTGCCCTACTGGTACTTTTACTTCCTCCACCACTAAATGTATATAAACGCGCACACACACACACACACACACACACACACACACACACACACACACACACACACACACACACACACAACATTTTAAGAGAAATATTTAACAGAATATATCAAACCAACGAGGTTAGGTTTGAGGAAGGCTACAGTTTGTGTGAGCTGGGGAACAAAGGCTTGGAGGAAGTGTAATTATACATGATTTATAACACTGCTTGGAGAGCAGCTTGCTGTTGTGTTAAATTTGACATTAAGCATCTTTTATGTTATTTCTGTTTTTAGTCTCAAAAACCCAAAGGCAAAGAATAAGCAATGTGTAATTGTGTTCTATGGAGAGATGGTGGGGTAAATGAGAAAGTGTTCACAAAAGTGTTTGAGCTTATTTGAATGAGCGACAATGTGATCGCCGAATACAAATCAGCCACTGGTTCTGAAACGCAGACCTGAGGCTCAAAGGCAGTGAGTTTTTTTTGTTTTTTTATCAGTTAATAGAATCTACAGAAATTCCTTCCATTAAAATCTGGTCTTTCAGTACAGACAGATTTAAAATGACTGCATCTTTTTTTGACTCTGTTATTGTGTCTCTTTTATTTTTACGAAAATAGTTAACCGAATTGTGTTTCTGAAAACATTTCACGCTAGAAATATGCTGTGCATTTGCTGAATCGGTTTTCATTTTAGATCGACAATAGTCAGTTTAAAAAATGTTCGTGAAATTTTGAGAGGCGGCGAGTGGAGTTGGCCGCCTCGGATTTGGATAACTCCTGCACCTCAACTTTATGCATATTAGGAGCGAGCAACTCGCCGCCCCGCTTCTCGAAAATCATCACAACGCTACCAGAATGCATTGCCCAGCTGCTCACACAGACAATAAATTGTAAGCGTGGAAATTATGCTTGCCCGTGGACACATACTAGAGTGCGGATCGGGCCACATTTTTCTGTCCAAGCCCGGCCCGCGTCCAACAGAGCAGTAACCGAACCAGACCCCGACAGGCATTAAGATATTTATGGCCGAGCCTGACACAGTTAAAATCTAATTTTTTCCTCATACTAATGACAGATGTACATTTGTTTGCGTGGAAATCCCGCTTTTATTAAGCAACTGTAGGAAGGCATTCGGAAATATCAACAGATGAGTGCATCAGCGCACACGGGGCAACAAGCACACGTCACAGTTACATAAACAAATTTCCGCACACAGGAAGATGGATGTTAGGGTAATATTTTTAATTTATTTTAATCACAAAAACGAACCTTTGCATCACGTGAAACAGGACCATTGGCTACCTACATAATAAGCGGTTTTAAATTTAAAATGTTCAATGCCTTATCGCGCTGATGTGACCAAGCCTGACCCGAACATAATTTCTAAATATCTGTCCGAACCCGGCCCATCGGGTACAGTCGGGTCCTGTCGGGCTCGGGGCGGGTATCCATCCTCTAACACATACCATGAGTGACCTACAGTATGTCTAGAGATTGCAATCTTACTGTTCTGACATTTATTGTACCCATTTGTTATGGGTACATATATGAGACTTTTTAACCTTTAAAACATGCTTTGCACATACTTAAAACAAAATCATTGCTCTATAAGGGTGGAGGGCTGAACCTAAGGCTAATGACTTACTGCGATGAATATTTTTTGCAGGGTATACTTTTTATGTCTAATAGACAAGGTTTTTTTGGAATTTCATCACTGTATTAATCAATTTCTCTATGTTAGCATTACCACATTTGTATTTTTCTTCTGATGTTGCTGACTTTAAACAAATCCCAACGCTGGACTAGACCTTTTAATCTCCCCTTCACTCACAGAATGTGTCTAGAAGGCAGTGAGTCACTGATTAACTGCTGATTAAATGCAAGCAAACCTATCCATATGGGACTGTCTCAACAACTAAAAAAGAAAATGACTGAATTACTGATGTAATGCTGCCCAGGAAATGTGTTTTACTTAATCTTCAATATAAATTCACCATTTTATTTTGGAAAAACACATGTATGCTGTATTTTGCCTACCCACAAAACTAATGGGTTATAGAGGTAGATGACGATATACAATCTGATTTATAAAACACAATTACTCTCAGCACATTTTATACTACGGTGGCTGACAGGGGCACTGCAACTTAAGAAAACACACGCAAATAGACAAAACACAAGCAAATTAAGAAAACCTCTTCATTAATTTGACAACACATGCGCAGCATTTAGCAAACACGCAAATACACAAACAATGCAAAATGTAGAAGCACACAAACCCCGAAAACAAATGCAACAGTGTGAACAAGTGTTCTACTTTTCAGTAACATGTATGGGCTAACTAGTGTTAGCTAGCAAGCTCTTGTAGAAGTCAGTCTCTAACATGGTAGCTACGTAAACCTGTTGCTCTTTTATAGTACTGTAAAAGACTAGGGCCAAATGTAAAAATGAACATGCATCTTTTTATGTTGCCTCTTTACTACTCTTTTCTTCCCGTTTCCAAAACAAACCTCTCATCCGCTCGGTCTCTTTTCATGGGGTCGAAATCGAGCTGTTCCACTCAGCGCTCCCCCTAGAGGCCTGGACAACTTCTGTTGTGTAAACTGATTGTAGCGATTTTCTGTTGCATTTGTTTCCGGGGTTTGAATGCTTTTCATTTTGCATCGTTTCTGTATTTACAGCGTTTTCATGCATTTGGTTGTATTATATGTAGTTGCAGAGCGTTTGTGTAAGGGGTGTTCACTTCTCTTCATTTGTGTACAGTTAATAATGTCCCCCGTTAACAATTTAATTGCCGCTGATTGTAGTCTCTGCGTTGTGTTGTGTGATGGTTGTAGACTAACGGCTGACAGTTGGACCCCAACGGAAGAACCACAGACAGCTCCGATGTCGTTGATCGGTTATTGCTAACAAGCCTTTGGGATCTGAGGGATACAAGCCCGGTCTCAGTAAAACTACTCAATATAAAATAAAAGTAATAATTAAAGGAAACTTACAATAATGATTTCTGTGGCCAAGCTCAACAACTATTAAAAATTACTATGAAACAACTACTAACTGACAATTGATCAATGGTACAGGATCAAATAGGCTACTTTTAACGTTACAAATGTATTTACAATTCACAAAACTATACCATTTACACAGATGGATATTTAGACAGATAATTCCTCTGGATGTACAGTCTTATTAAAACTAAACATTAATATTTACAGATTTCATCAACTTATATTACAGTACACACTCACCTGAGGGATACAAGCCCGGTCTGACTTGTTTGATAGCTGGAATTCTACCTTGGATACTGTAACCTAGTAACTTATTAAATATGAAATATCAGTATAAAAATATGACAAATATGTACACGTTACAACTACCAAATAAAAGTAAAATTACTAATGAAATTAATTATGTTGCAAACAGGAAATTAATATAACAGGCAAGAGGCATATGTTACATTTGCTAAATGCTGCGCATGTGTTGTCAAATTAATGAAGATGTTTTTCTCATTTGCTTGTGTTTTGTCTATCTGCATGTGTTTTTTTTTTTTTTTTTTTTTTTTTTGCATTGCGTTTGCCCTTGTCGGCCACCGTATTATACCCCCATTACAGCAAACAGTACTTTATTCATATGTGGTGACATATGAATTTTCACACCATCAACTACAGCTTGCATGTCATCAACATCTCATATTGTTCACCCTCCTGAAAAGCACACAGTGTGCCATTGTCATCATGTCCGTTCGGAATGTGCTCAACATCTTAGGAGTCTGCTTCGGTCCCCTCTCGTTAATGCAATTTAATGTGGTGTCTTTCGCATTAGGTTCCCAATTGCAGTTACCATGGTGACATGCATAAAAAATAAAAAAAACATCTCGCAGCAGCTTGTTATTGCTTCATTACAACCACGTTTGAAGTTTTTCTCTCTCTCTTTTTTTTTGTTTTTCTTTTTTGCAGGAACCTTGGGTGGGAGATAAGCAGACCGCGAGTCCATCAAAGGATGTCCTCCCCTGCAACCAATTACCCCTCCAGGATAAGCTCTTGTTATTCCCTTTACAAGGAGTGCTGATTCCAGTCCATCCAAACCATCGCGGGGGAAGCGCACACTCAAGACTTCAGCGGGCATCATGACCAGTAAATCATGATGCCTAGCGTGTAACACAAAAGTTCATCAAAGTCTTTTTTGGGGGGAGAAATTGGTCATTTAAAATGTCCATTAAATTAAATTATTAACATTCATGGTGATTTTGTTTCTGTTCGTTGCACTATATAATCGTAAATCACTGCTTTCTATATTATTTCAGGAGAAATACAGAGAGGTTAAAGGACTATGTTGGTAGTTTTGAATTTACAACAAACCATATATGAGTACTTCATGGAACTACTATTTTCATCATCGGTTAATCTGCCTTTTTCCACTAAAACAATTGTTTTATGAGATGTAATATGAAATCATGAATGGTTTTCAAATAGCTTGTTTCGACCGAAACCCAAAGACAGTCAATAGTAATAATAATAAGCAAACCTTTACCTTTGAGAAGCTGTAGCCAGCAAATGTGGGCATTTTTTGCTTGAAGATTTAAAGTAAAGGATTAATCAGTTCTAAAAAATAACTATGCTGCCAGTTAATTTTCTGTGCACTGTAAAAATCAACTTGCAGACAATTGAAGAGTGGTGGAAGTATTGAGATATTTTACTTTTAAAAAGTAGCAATAGCACAATGAAAAAATAGTAAATTACAAGTCACTATTACAAGTCTTGCAATCAAAATTTGACTTAAATTTGACACATACGTACATAGTATAAGCAGCAAAATTCCACGAGAGTGTAACATTTGATATTTATTTTATTGGAATGTTATTACTGATGTATGAATGTGTAGGAAGCATTTTAATATTGTCATGATGAAACTACATTTTAACTACTTTATACTGTTTTTTGCTGGGTAGTTTAATCTACACTCAGTAGCCACTTTATTAGGTACACCTAGGTAATCTATTGTAATTCAGTACTACGGCATTGCCAGAACATCTACCTTTACAGAATTTATAATGTTGAGTTTTTTGACATTGTGAGAAATTTCTAAATTCAATTATATCTTTTTTACTGAAGATTATCAAAGGTGCCATGTTCCAAAATGTGAAAAGTGGTTCATTTTAGAGAATTCATGGTTGGCTGTCGGAAAGCATTGCACCAACAGCTATAACATAAGTTTGACCAAAAACTAGAGACAAGTTGTTCACTGTGATGGATCACTGATCTCCAGGGAAGTTGAAAGTCTCTGTGAACTCAAAGTCTCAGTGTATGGACAAGCAAAGGCTGCTGGGAAGGTATCAATCAATAGCTCAAAGAAGAGGCTATGGTATTGGCAGTTATAGTTAGTATGTCACCTTGTTTCTACACTCTGTTCTTTAAAAGTATGTTTCACTAAAATCTTATTTATAAACCAGAGTAAGACAAGTTATCCCATAATAACAACCCTGAAAAGTCTATATCAATACATTTGGCTAAAAATTAAAGCATCAATGACCTCCATCTGTTTCAGAGAGTAGCTATAATTTTATTTATTTATATTTACACAGCCAAGACAATTATTAAATGACTTTGGAGAATTTGGAACATTTCCCAATTTTTTCCAGTAGGAAAAAAATAAATAAACTGAAGTAACTCCACTTAAAATCAGTCAGAGATTATTGGAAAGACATTTGCCATATTTTCTACAAATTAAAATAAATAAATGAACAGCAAAACATTACAGTGGGTGTTTGACTGTTTTTGACCATTTAAAGGCAGAAAATTCAGAGGGGGGTGCTAAAACCTAACCAGGGAAAAACACGGTCTGTTATAATTACTGCTTACATTACATAAGGCTAAAGCCTGATCTGCAAAATAAGAGTCTTACACCTATTTTCCACTGGGCACGTCTGCGCTGCGTTCCGGGCACGTCGCAACCTCGATAATCCACCAGCCGCGGTGCGTCCCAAGAGTGTGAGTGAATCGGCTCTCCGCTCTGCTAAAGATACCCGCCAGGTCTATTTGGACACGAGACGCAGGCCGTTCAGACAGCTTTCACTTTAATGATATAATATTATTTTAAACCCATTTAATTTTGTTTTATTTTGGTGTTGCATGGGACACAAAAAGCGGTCTCCTTGGTGGTGAAAGTTAGTTTGACCCATCCATCTCGACTGCCTTCCTACGCGGTCTGTGTGGCTTTCTACTATTATCCTCCCTACCTGGACTTGGTCACTCTTTATACTACGTTATCTCAGTGCGCCGTGGTTGAGCAGTTGAAAGCCCGGTGCGTCTCATGGAGATGCTGAGGGCCACTGACCAAGCTGTTGTATTTGACAAGTTTGAAGTGACAATGGGTTGGAAAAAGTCGGTGGCAAAAGATATATTGTCTGTGTGCTCAATTGCATCCATCACATCCCCAATCTCATGTGGAAGCACAACGGATCCCCTATTCACTCGCACGGTTTTGTTGTCTTGTTGTCCATCTCACAATCGAAAGTGGATTAAAAATGGCAGTTACTAATTTCATACAGGGGCATTATGACATGAGAGATTGCCTAAAACAGATTGAGTGTTGCGCTCTCGTGTTCATCTCAGTGTATGACAGATGAGACAGAGACACATGACATGAGAGCCATTTAGAGTAAAGGACTGTTTGAGACATGCAAATAAATCATTGTTGTCAATTCCCTCAGGAAGTGCGCTTTCTGTGTTTCAGAGTAGACAATTATTGCGTTTCACAGTGACACATGTTTCAAGGACACACTGTTTACTTCACTGTACTGTAACCATCTGTCAGCTCATCATCTCTCTGCTGCAGTGCCTTCTTTCTGTGTGGTGCTTTCATTGCAGTGCTCACATACAGCCATCGATATATTTGACAATTACTCTCAATGTATTAGTGTTTTCTCAAACCTCCATACTGTAGCTATGGCAGTTTGTTACTATATTCTTAAAAGAAGTCCAGCATAGTACAGTAATTTGTATGTATGAATGGGTGAGCTAGTGAGTTTCTTTTTCTTCCCTCAAGTCCCTGAGGTAAAAGGCAGGTATCAGCTACCTTTAACCTAACCCATGCAGTCCTGGACTCTACAAGACCCTCTACAGATGGTGAGACATCTGTACGCATTGACATGGAAATGCTGGACCACTGACAGGAGGATGGGTTGTTTGATTTCAATTGGCAACGGGATATCCTCCCTCTTTTCCTGTTCCCGTTCCATCTCGCTGAAATATTTACAAAGTAAACACCCATTCATCTGCGGTGATAACAGGGGCCCACGGTTTCTTTGTTAGGTTTGCTTGGCGGTTTGCCGGATGATGCACAATCAAAGCAAAATCAGAGCAAGAAACAATTACAGTGGTTTGTGTAGGTGAATGGCAGCAATGAAAAGCTCATTGTCTGCTTTGTGCGCCAGCTGTGGCACAGGCAAACAATTTAAAAGGCTGAGGAGGCGGATACAGGAGTTGTAGGCTCTCACCCTGCCCTCCATGGGAACCGCTGATAAGCCAGAATGCCCAAATCTGTAGCATCATATTGCAAGGGTGGAAATTTGCTTGGCCCATACTATCCCATCCTCTTCCTAGCTGCAAATGTAGTGTGGGTGGACAGTTGAGGGGTATATACTGGACTGACTGAATGACTGACTGCTTCCCTATCAATGTCTTCTCAATGCAAGCTTCTGACAGTGGGCAGAAAAGGAGGTCAAGTCTCCGAAGTGATCCCGCCCCTCCGCATCTTCCTCACCATCCGTCCCTCCACCCATTCCTACACCAACAGCCCTGTTTACTCCCTTCCATCACCATAATACCAGTCATTTGTGTGACGCAGAACTCAAAACCTGTAATTTTGAGGAAGTCAGACTGATGTGAGAGTGAACATGATTCCTCCCAGTGCATATTGTTCATGGAGCCCACAGTACATAAAACAAGACTACACGTTTGTAGCCACAGTGAGGCAATGATGCTCAGAAATACAATTATTGGATGGATGATGGGCCTTACAATTAGTGTGGCAAAATGTTTTTAATTTTAGCCCAAATTTTACACCACAAAACCATCCAATAGTGGTCCAGAGTTGGACAACAGACCAAGACACATTGCCATCCCTAGATTGTGAATCTCTCACACACACACACACACACACACACACACACACACACACACACACACACACACACACACACACACACACACACACACACACACACACACACACACACACACACACACACACACACACAACTAGTAATTTTTGCATAATGCATGATGCCTCTCTTCTATGATGCTTATCTTGTTTTGTATGAATTTATTTCATTATTCTTCCTTTCATTTGTCTCCCTCATCCTTGGTGCGATAAATCAAGGTTTAAGCTGTGCACTTATTTCTGACTCCTGCATCGCAGTTTTATTTATTCACCTTCCGGTGGGGCTCAGATACATCGGTATATGTTGAGAGGGAATTTTAATTTCCTGTAATTTCCCTGCACTGGCGTGTATGGGAGTGAAGTGTGGCAAGCAGAGGAGAACACAGATGTGGATTCTATGGAGTGACAGATGAAGAATGGGTGTGAAAGTGCCAATCGAGTTTACTCCCATCAAGTGTCAAGACCCACACATATCTGGAGGACACATTGTACCGACTGAAGAATCAGAGTGCAAAAGCATTATCTGTTTTTCATTTTGCGGCTGGAATTGGGAGTCTTAGTCTGTGATATGAGCTACTATTGAGCAGAGCAATGTTAGGGAGGTGGAAAGCAAGGAGAGCTACTTGGGATTTGAAGTGAGTTTTGATTTAGGCTTTGGACTTCTGGATTCTGTAACCTTACTGTGGATACTTCTCAAACTACTTTGTTTATCTGCCTAAAAAATCAACCTTCCTCCATAACGTCCTATCGTTCCTGAAATATGTCCATTTCAGAAGTGACCACTAGCATGAAAATGTTTTCACTTCTCCTTTTATTTCAGACAGACAGACACTCATTCCAGAGAATACCAGCAGTTACTGTATTTTGAATGTGCTTCAGAAGCACAGTGTTAAGGTTGAAACTGTGGTAGCTATATGTCACTGTATGAGTCACAACTCTTCCCAGTCTGAAAATCAAGCCACTTTCTTCACTTTTCTTCATTTTTCTCCGTAATAACAGGTTACACAGTGGTATTTTACCTATGCAGAGCTCTTCAGGACAAAAAGTGCACAATCATGACCTCCCTGAGCAACATGCATTGCAAAAGGTCTCATGTATGATTAAATGAACCAATGTATACATTCTCAAAGATTCTCTTCCTTCAACTCTGTCTCTTTTATATTACATAACTAATTCCTTTTGCCTAATACCTTCTGAAGTTTTAAATGGTCAATGGAGTTTTACATTGGAAATGGCTGCATTTATACTTTGCTGATTCTATTTTACACATTGTCTCTCATTCACCCTTTCACACACCGATGGCAGCGAGTTGCCATGCACGATGCAAGCCTGACCATCTGGAGCAGTTTTGAAGTGTATTTGCTGCTGCAAATCCGTAGTATATGAATGTAATTTTTAGAAAACAGTTACTTTCTGATAATTTACTGTACAGTCATTTAATGTGATATACAATTTAGAAATGCAGAAATATTTTGTTATTTGGGTTGGCATTATGTTGATAAAAGCTGCATTAGCTGCCCCTAGTGGTGCAGAAATACTATACATTGTCAGAATGGCCACTACAGTCTCCAGAAGTCCTTTACAGAATGTATAAGTAACTGAATTATTCCTGTGAAGATGGACAAAAAAGACAGCACTTGTGTACA
This sequence comes from Perca flavescens, assembly GCF_004354835.1. Lineage (NCBI taxonomy): Eukaryota > Metazoa > Chordata > Actinopteri > Perciformes > Percidae > Perca > Perca flavescens. The sequence goes on from NC_041349.1 coordinate 18,247,624, forward strand.
TGCACTGCTTCAACTGCTTGATAATTGGAAACTGAATTTGTTGATATTTCAGTGAATACTGGTTCAGATGTATTGACAGTGCTAGAATGCAAATAGATGTTGGCAGGACTACTCAACTTAGCATCTTTTGTGTCCAGAAGTCACCAGAGCATCCATGGTCTGTGTACCAGTGGCTGCTTTTACATCGCAGCTGCATAAATTAGGAATGTCTAATTCCTAACATTAGAAAATTATTTTTTGTGTGCACGCCTGTATATGCATGTGCATATGAAACAGCCGTTATCCTTGTATTTCACAGCCTCATGGAGCACACCAAGCATGAATACACCCACTCCCACCTCAGCTCTCACAGACCCTCATCCATTATTCACACGGTGGACAACACACTCATATCGACTACACAGACTGCTTCACTATGCAGATAATACCTGCTTGACTGGGAGAAACACAGTTGCATTAAAATATGTCAATATCAAAAAGCTCACAATCTTTCATGCTCTAACATTTTGAAACTTTTTCTGCCAGCCCTGCAGGGAAGGGGAGGGGAGGGAGGAATAGAGATGTTCCAGTTGCCTCAATGGGAAGTTTTTGCTTCTATCACTTCTGTTGACAACTGCTTTTTCCTCTCATTTCCCCACCGGGCAAGGTCACCTGCGTCATTTGCATTTTGTGGAATTGTTTCTGAGAAGATTCTGATTTGTATTAATGTGCATGTACATGCCACTTTGTTTTTTTGACATGCACTGAATATTCAGCACCATCCAGGGGTCAAGTCAATAAACTCATTCAGATTACATGAGAGTGGATATGGAATGGTTTACGCCATGGAAATGATTGTCTTGCGGTAAATGTGTAGACTCAGGTGTTCCAAATCCACAAGTAGTTGTCCTTGAGGCAAGTCTCTCTCTCTCTCTCTCTCTCTCTCTCTCTCTCTCTCTCTCTCTCTCTCTCTCTCTCTCTCTCTCTCTCTCTCTACGCAAATATGCGACGCGAATGTCTGATTACTCCACAATTTCATTGTGATATTTTGTGATTACATTCTGAATCTGCAACGTTCTGTGTCAGGTAAATCAGTAAGTTAGTAGTAGGGTATACAGGGGAGTTGCATTTGAAGTGGTTTGGGGTCCTTCTGTAAGTAATTTTGGGGTAGGCTACAATTTGGTTTTGATGAATTCTACAAGCAGGCCAAGTAATCGCCTGCTCCAAACAGGCACATTTTCAATGGGCACTGCACTAGTATATTGAAAATGAACAACAGGAAGTGTTAAGATTTGAATATAAATGTCTTGCATGGCTTCCCTATGCAGTTGAGAAGCAAAATAAAACAGGTTTTGTTCAAAGACATCAGTAAAATTCTTACATCTTACAGGTTGACTTCATGAAAATATACTAATTCCTCCAACCTACAGCTATCATGACCAAACAACACAACTATCCTCTATTTCATATACCCAGCTTGAGAGACCTTTTCACTCATAACACTAAGCCTCTCGCCAAGTTGCTTGCATCATCAGGAAGAGAGCCCACGGCAAACTCTGGCCCCGGTCATTGTGCCAGAGCCAATGGATCCCCTGGCACAATTCACACCGCACGGCCCCGCCGGCCATGACACGCTATAATAGTCATAGGCCTACTCCACTAATCAGCCGAGTTGTTGGGAGCTGGTGAGATGGAGCCAGGGGCCAACATGATGCCCTCTGAGTCATTATTCACATGGAAGCATTCTCAATGCTACAGCTAGAGATGCTCTAAAAATAAAAAGCATGCCTCTCTGTGCCTGTAAAGGTAGGATTAAGTTTCTCCAAATGAACCCATTTTGCATTATTTACAGATTCTTAATATTTATTTTTCAAGGTCTCCTGGTATGCATAACATACATACACGCATACAAAGTCCAATTCCATTTTTCATACAAGAACACAATTTTTTTAAAAGGATAAATAAATTGTCTTAAATACTTTAAAAGCCCTCTCTTAGCATTTACACACCAGAATGTACCACAATTACTGTAAATTACCACCTAAAAGGATAAAAAAAAAAACAACTCTACTCTATTTCCATTATCTATTTCTACCTGCAAGAAGAATCAATTCATCTTCAGTGAAGCAAAAATAAAAAAAACTTGTTACTCATGAAAAATAATCAAGTGAGAGAAAAGATAACCAGGCATTCATTTGGGACAGGCTCCCCCGTTCCCCAGTTAATGAAAATTAAAAAATGTCCTCCCTGTTTATCAGTTGTCTTAATAAAAAGGTCTTGCAGTCTTGTCTTAAGATTGATCAGGAATACTGAGAAAACAAGTGAAATTAGATTATGTTTAACATAATATTGCCATTATTTGACCAGGCTTCAATTTGAGGATTTACAGTAGTCCACTAGCATTTCTTTTTTTTTTTTTACATGTCACTATATCTTTGCAGTTTTGAAACGAATATGCACATTGTTTTTGTACAAGTAACAATACATTTGCAAGGACAAGTCAAACTTGAGCCTGCGATGTTTAACACTGGGTCAGAATTTTAGTTTGGTTAGTAACCCAACAGTAACTAAAAATAACACTAATGTTAGGTCAAAACAACCCATGTATTGGGTTCGATTGGTCAGAATGGTTTTCTACCCGTGGATAGCCTACTAGGTAAAGCTAACCCAGTATTGAGTCTATGAATATTGACCCAAAATTTTTACCATGTTAAATTGACACTTTTGATCAATAAACACAGATTATAGAGATAATAGTTTCCATTCATTACATACTGATGAGGATGTGTAGGTGTTGTAGAGTGAGATGTGTTATCTCTCACTGATGGATGTGACTCTTGATAACATTGGCGACTAAATTTAGCTACTTCCTCTCTGCATAATTATATACTTCAGAATGAATTCTTTTCTTCAATATGCATGTAATACATAACAAAAAGATAAAAATCACAGAATTTTTCAGCAATTGGATGTATAAAAAGTTAATCATGGCATAGGCTGAGGAACATTGTATAGAAATAATGTAACATCTGCAAGCTTTTTAGACTGTCAACTGAGTTTTTCCACCCGGCTTGGTTTGAGAAAGCAAAAGACAAGAATTATTAACTCCAAACTATAATCCCTGCCACGGACATGAGCAAAAATACATCTTAAAAACATCTATAAGCTCATTATCTTCAGAGTGTCAATGGGAATTGAAAATCGCCTGGATGAGCTGCAAGTTCACACCCAGCAGTGTAAATGTTTGACGCTGATGCACCACAGATATCTATTTTGTGGGCAGCAGTCTCCATTTTCAGCTTACAACACTTTTGTTCTCCATTTCTTTCAATCTAATGTCTAATACTTATCAGGTCCGATTCCTAAAAAAAAAATAAAAATAGCTTTGAGCCACGCTGCTGAAGCAAAGACGGCTGGATAACTTGCATTTCTTTATCAGGCGAAAATAATTGGATGGGAAAACAATGTAAACATAAACGCACGTCTTATACGCCTCAAGACTGCAGATGGTGTGTACAGTCTGCTACTTTTGCTCAAGTTTACCTCAAGTTCAATTATTATACAGCAATGAGTGTTTGACAATGCAAATAGCTTGGACACCTGAAAATTATGACAGAATAAGAGTAACACAAGCAATTAAGGTATTGTCCAGTGACCTACATAGTCTGGGGTCGCACTACAATGAAAGCTCATTCAATTTGCACCTTATTTGCAGAGTGTAATACATGTTCATTCATCACTAAAAAGAACATTAGTGGATCCTCTCCCAACATGTGAATAAGGTCAAAAGTGTGCCAGCCAACGTTTAGATACGGTTCTTTTACCGCCAGGTTTGTTTATTCACTAGCATCTTTTCTATTTGCAGGGGAAGTTGTTAAAAAGACTGGAGATGTTGGAATAACGGTTTGAAAAGAAGAACTGTGAGAAATGAGTACCAAAGCAGAACAAGAATAGAAAAAATAAATTCTCAGCAACTTTGCTGCAGCATGCAAGGCCAAAGTAAATGCTCAGGAATAGTTTCTTTTTCAGGGAAGACATTTTGAGATGTCACAGTAGGAAAAGCACACGTCTGAATATTCAAATTCATATGGCCAAATTCCATACAGCTGCTGCAGTTTCAGGGCCCTGGTTTTGTGCATGCCGGCTCACTGACACATGGTCACAGCTTACTGGGACACTTGAATACAACAGATCCAATGTTGATATTATTAGTAACACCTGGGATTTTCCTGTGTGAAAAGACAAAATGCCTGCTTTGAAAACAACCTGTTACTTGGAAACTACGGGGCCATCCACACGGAGACGCTTTTTGATGCAAACGCACATGTTTTGCATCGTTTGGGCCGATGGATCCTGTAAACGCACTTTTTTGAAACCTGGTCCCAGTGTGAAAAAATTTGAAAACAGCTCCCTCTTGGCTTTGTTTGGACAGCGAAACCGTATACGTTCGTATGAATGATGTCATCGCCACACCCCTCGACCTCTTTTACACCCTCTCGTACTCAGGGCCACTGACACACACAACTGCGGTGAAGCTAAACGAGCATATCCCATCTCCATGGTCAAACCAGCTCACTTCATCTAAATAGTTTGTCTCTGCTCCCTGATACTTCCCTCTGCTCTGCTAGTCCTGGATTCTACACAAGATATATTGCTAACGTTATGCAGCTAATGTTAAACATCGCTAAAGTAGCTGACCGCTCCAGCAGCGACGTAACATTAACGTTAGCTGCTTTGGCTATCTGCTTATAAAGTGGAAGTAGACAATTTATCAACTAGATAGCTAATCCGTCTGCTTATCAACTCCTTAAACGGATTCTAGTAACTTTTACCACGGTTTATTGTAGAAAGGCTACTGCAAGAAAAACGTATAATTATTAAAAAGACATTGGATCATTAATATGTTATTAGCTAGCAGAGCTAACGTTAGTGCACTGCAATCATGTCTGATGGCAATCCAACAGCAATCCAACAGCATATTATACAATGTAAACAAAGACACGTTTTCTTGCGGGAGCCTTTATAAAATGAGCACTGGTGAAAGTTATTATAGTCCACGGATGTATTAAAGGAATATGCCACAGTTTGTTGAAATAGGTCTTATCACGGTCTACCCTGGCTGTAGATAGGTGGGCAAACGCATTTTTTGTCTCAGTGAAAGTAATTAGGTTTTTTTTTTTGTCTTTTGTTGGCTAATTTTTACTCACAACATGCTAACTGGCAACATGGATTCCATTCACTACGCTAAGCTAACTAGCAGCGGCGCTGCCGGTGTTGCACCAGACTAAAAAAATGCATGCACAAAAAAAATGTGCTGGCCCATCTATCTACAGCTAGGGGAGATGGTGATAAGCCCTATTTCAACAAACGGTGGCGTATCCCTTTAAGAGAACGTTATAATCTAGTCATGTTGTGATGGGAAGTGGAAGGGACTATGCTCTTCTTTTCGGTTTTTGGTGAATTTCTGTAGCAGAAACAGCGCCGCCTATAGGCCTGGAATATGACGTAGTGCGTTGAGTCATTTACAAATGGATTCATTTGGACGCAACTATTCTTGAAACGAATCCAGGGAAGACGGGTAAAAAAAAAAAGTTTTGGTACGTGTGGACGTGGCCTACAACGTCTGATTGAAAAAGGTGGCAACTTAAACAGTGAAACTACTGAATAAATTCTATGTATTTCATTGAGTTCAATTGTTGTATCATCATGCATCTCAAGCTGTGTGGTAACATTCACTGACAACAGTTTACCCAGGTAGCTAACAATTACCCCAAAACACAAACAAGTGAATGAAACATTTATATACAATATGAACGAGACAAATGTTTTGCTTACCCCTACAGATCAATTCTCTCTCTCCCACATAGATATTGTAATGGTTGAACGATCTGGGATCAGATAAAGCAGCAGCTCAGTGCGCCATCTGTATGATCCTAAGTGTTGAAATAGGGAGGGGTGCCTGAGAGGCAAGGATGCTTCTTGGACACATCTACACTTAGCACACATCTGATCCACCCAAGACACATTACAATTATTATTACCGTAATTACTGTAAGTGACTATAGCAAGTGCAAATGGTGTATATGGCATGCAAACACGTTTAGGTTAGGGGATGTTTACAGAGGACTTATGGACTTTCTATTCAGCTGGAAAACCTGTTCCATGTCTTACCCTTAAGCAAGCTTAATCAGAGCTTGTGATGCCGGAACATGTGTGTTGTTTTCCAATATGAGAAGACATGATGATTGTACTTTGTGTTGTTGTTCTGTATTTGTCTTTGTACTCTGACTCGATGACATTGAAAATGAGGGTTGATTGAAAAAATATGATAGGAATGGCACCTTTATGGTGCATTAGAGGTTTGAGGTTTTGCGCAAGCCGTTGTTAAGTGCTTGTTGTCTGCTGCTATTCATCTGAGCACGTCACCTCCCTGGCAACATTTCCGACTAGTTTACCAACAGCCATTTGCATTAAGTAGCTTTACCACAACAATAGACTTCATTACAGTTGACTCTGATAGGACGGCAAAGAGAGGGGGATAAGGACAGTGTTGTGCCTGATTGCGTTCATTTAACGATAGTTTATGAACTCGTTCATATTTTGGACAAACGTGAACAGAACGTACTGTATTACTGCCTGATGAACTCGTTCATTCTGGTGTCTGAACGGCACGCTCTCTCAGTTTAACTTCGTTCAATAGGGTGCCAGATTTCTATAGACCCTTCCAAGCGAAAACCCGGCTAAAACACACCGTAAACAGGCCTTAATATGTAGCGGAAAAAACACCCAAATTGGCAACACCAGCCAACAGTGTCCGCCGCATGCATCATCAAAACAAAAAGCAGCATGGAGGCGACAAAGCAGCAAGGAGGGGTCCTATGATCATTTAAACAAGTTTTATGACAAGGTCGGTGAGAATGGGAAAAATCGTACATTTCTGTGCAAACTTTGCCTGCCGGCTTCCAAAAAGAAAATCCGCACTTCAGTCACATCCACAGCAAACCTGAAACGGCACATTGAACTGATTGGATATGAAGATGAAATCTGACGCATAGTTTCAGTGTTCAACTGATAAAATAATTGCTCTCTGTGGTTCTATATGGGCTGTGGCAATAATTTTGAAAAATAATAGCTTGCAGCAACAAATGAAAAAAAAAGAACTATGAACTAGTTCATTTTTGGAACTGTGAATTTAGCTAAAAATTTTGAAGTATGAACTATGAACTGAACTAGTTCATTTTAAAATTTGTGAACTTAACTTTGAACTAGTTCATGTAGAAAGTGAACTTTCCCAACACTGGATAAGGGAGTTGCAATCTGCTACGTTAAAAGTAAGAAAGGAAGTTAAACAAAACAAGCCACAGGAAATTCAACATGGCACAGGAGCTGAAAAAAACACTAAAAAAGTAAGCCTTTTAAAAATTGTCTGTTCTATCCAGTTGACTACTTGGTTACATGTAAAGGCGATCACTTTATCATGACAACACCGCTCAGGTGAGAGGCCACAATAGCACTCCACATATCCAGCCGTGTTGTGCTCCCTCCACTGGCTACCTGTTCGCTGCAGGATCAATTTTAAAATCTTACTGTTAACTTTTAAATCTCTCCAAGGACTGGCACCACCTTACCTGAACGAGCTCCTTCATGCTCATACTCCAGCAAGAGTGTTGAGATCTGCCAATCTACTCCTCCTGGATGTGCCAAAAACAAGTCTCATAACCAGAGGAGATGGAGCCTTTGCTGTAGCCGCCCCTAACTTGTGGAGCAGTTTACCATTTCATATTAAAACTGCCCCTACTCTCGAACACTTCAAATCACTGTTAAAAACATATTTTTTCTTTGGCCTTTCCTTCCAGTTAAGGAAAGGTATTATTACCTTTTATTTGTTTATTATTTTTCCTTTGTGATGTACTCTGTATTCAATAGTTGTATTATTGTTGTTTTTAAAAACGTGCTATATAAATAAATTGCCATTGATATTTGAATGCATATAATGCCACGACACGGCTAAAGCTTGCCAATTATTGTCTTCAATTTCTCCAGTCAATGAATCCGAACGGATATGTGCACTTTGAAAAATGGATTTGTCAGTGTAGGGAAAGCTATGTGCTGCACCATTTGTAAGAGCCAAAACACAGTGAATAGTGAATGTTGCATGCTAATTACAACCTTTGCCTAATGTTTTTTAAATACAAGTCAGTGTTCCATTTGTTTGCCAGTTATTAGACACTGCGAGGTACACATATACACGGGACCCCAGCTCACTGCTTAGAATGTTCAATGAGTTGAACATCACATCAGACACAAAAAGAACTGTGCTCCTACAATTACTAATTCATGAATTTCTTTTCTCAGGGTGTAATGTTATTACTTGTTGTGAATACCCTTTGTTTGGTTGTGACAAAACTTAAATATTGGGGTGGTTTTTAGAGTGATTAGTTGTTAGAATGTGACTGTAGATATTTCCAAATAGCAAAAGCCACAGAATGGTAATCACCAGGCTTCTCACAAATAGTGCCAGTGGCAATGTAGCTATACTAACAATTAGGCAGGAACTAAAGGTTCCTGTCAGTATACATGATTAGGTTTAATTTCTGGAAAGTGAGCTGGAAATTATTTTTTTTTTTTACAAAGTATGCATCTATACAAACATATAAACTGTGTAGTATGTACTAAGTAACGTAATCCAACACAACAGCACTGCAGTGAATCTAAAAGTCTTATGATTTCTTCTCTCTGTCAGAGAAGTGTTGATTACATTTCATGGTAATTGAGTCCATAGCTTTGTACAAGAGTGTATTATATTGAGAGACGTTTCTAATTTTCTGTTAAGTTCTGTAAATTCAAGTGTGCTAATTATAATATATGCCTCTAAAGTCGAGTCTAAAGCGGATTTATTAGCTTGAGTACGAGCTAGCAACTCAAGTTGCTGTGTCATTTTACTGATGCATCATTGAACCCGACAGTGATGAAGTCCAGCATCTTGTTTGTTTGGAGAGGTAATTTATTCTCTTCCTAGGATACATTGTATTATGCATCTGCTTAGCTTTTAGAGTTGAAAAAAACATTTCAATCTTTTAAGTCTAAGCTTTTCATTTTTTTTAGCATTGTGAACTCTTGCATGGCTACTTTGTGCCAACCGTCTTCTGTCTGCAGGTTGTCATGCTCAATTTGTGCAACTCCAATGTAGTTAAGCACTGAGCAGGTCACTGCCATAGTCTGTAACATCTTTCCCCAGGACACACTGACACGCACAGACCACTAGCATCATGAACAAAGGTAAGAAGACAAAGCTGCAGCAGACACACACAAAACAACAAATCCACACAGGAATAAACTATCAAACACCACAACAAACCATTTAAATAGACACACACAAGCTTGTACATTTGTCTCTGTGGTGCATTTTACTCCCACTGAAAAATATAAACTGCTTTATGCTTGGGCACAGCTCATTATAATGCAAATATATGGCAGCGCTGGTTGAACATTTGCCCATAGGTTGACAAGAACAAACGCGATATGGAGATTCTCCCTCATTCTGCTTCACCTAGAAAGCCAAGGGCAAATGGAAATGGTTTAGTGGGGCAGATCGGCCCAACATAACCCTGGCAGGGAACTTTGGTCTCCTCTTTAATTAATGAGTGCCAGTGTTTTGGAATGTAAATACGCAACTAAGCAGACAGACTGTGCAGTAAAGTGAAAAAGCATGACTGCGGGAATATGCATACATTTGACGGTCTATTAAATTAGAATTTTCAGTCATGTTGTGCATATCATTGATTCTTGATCAAGTGACACAATGTATCAGGCAGATAAGTCGCCTTGATCCAGCCTTGTTTCATTTGTATTAACTCCCACTATAGGAATATTGTTGCTGTCTTTGAGTAAAAAAAAAAAAAAAAAAAAAAAAAAAAAAAAGCTGTATAATAAAGTACTGTCTCACAGTAGTGTCTCACAGCACACACAACTGCAAAGACTCACACCTCTTAGTTACTGTTGCTACACCGGTCAAGCCTCCCATTCTCTGAAGGCAAATATTCAGATTTTCTACTCGCAATTCTTGAGAACAATGGATTACTATTTCATGCAGTAGCACTTAAACATGCAGTTGATGGCTACATGATACTGTGCAGACTGAAAATTCTGGGCCCTGTAGAAAGGCATTTCCTATGGGCCTCTCCCCACATCCACAGCTATTCATTCTAGCGTCTTTTTGGGCCATCCTCACATGAGGGCCCTGGGTACTGGTATTTCAGTTTTTCAAAAAGACACCAAAAAAAAATACACTACTATTGACACTCTCTAAATGCCAAGTACCGCTCTTAGGCTGCATTTACACCAAATCAGGCGTTTTGGCGAAAACGGCAGTCTGTTCATTTATTTGAATGTGGGTATTGCGTTTTGGCTAAAACCCGACGTCACGCTGCGGTGACCAATCACATAACCAGCAATCGGGCAGAACACAATGGAGTGGTAAACACAATGGGGACACCTGATTTGGTGTGAATGCAGCCTTACTACAGTCCCTTAACGTGTGGAGAAATCAAAAGCTTTGCAGGCCTGCCATGCATAGTGATGTTAGCAACCATCACTATGCATGACAGGCAGCTGTGATTGGACAATTGCTGTTAGTACACTGTACTGGAAACATTAGCTAAGAAGTGTATAAGTTAGGCCAATATAATATCCTAGCATGATAGAGGTCACCATTATCAAACGCTGTATAAATAAAGCAGTTAATGAAGATCACCTGTGTAATCAAATAAGTCTCAATTTTCTTTCTGACCCGTGAGACATTGGGTTGTTGCATAAAATAAAAGCATGAGTAATATCCTATAGTATATCATTCTGTGGGTTTATGAGTGAAGATGACTTCCCCTTGAGGCCTATGGATTTTTTCCACAGATAGAAGTTGACAGGGTGCATTAACATTGTTTAAAAAATAAAAGCTCCAACAAGCTGCTGATGAAGACTTTCCCTCTCCCGTTTGGTCAGCAGAAATAAAAATGTAGGCCCTGAATTTAACTTGTCTAAATAAGACTGAATTATGGATCATCAGTACCAAAGGCTTCCAATTAGGGTTGGGTACCGAAACTTGGTGCCAATAGGGAACCGGTGCCGACGTAAACGGTAGTAACGAGACCGAATAAGAACGAAAGTTTCGGTGCCTCATTTCGGTGCTCAACTTTACACTACACCTGACAGCATGTAACGTTAGCCTACCTTTAGCTAGCAACTGGATTAATCACGGTTAAAATGCTGGTAGCTAACGTTAAACAGTGTAAAGTGTGACTGTATTTCACTGTGGAGGACTTCTACAGCGGGATGTAACAGTCTGCGCAGCAGCTGCCGTTGTCGCAATTCATAGATATACAGTATGTTTATATGGTCGGAATTAAACAACACAGACGGTGCGTTCACTCGCAGCTGCCGTTGTCGGAATTAAACAACACAGATTCACTTAAAACAGGTACCCTCGTGGTGCATTCAAAGTAATTGTAAAATACCCTTTTCCCATCTGGGGTTCAACAGCAATTTACTGGTGAAATAAGTTATTGTTATAGTTATTACATTATTATTAAATCTATAATTTTGACCATGGCCTTAGCAATAAACAAGTCACTGACTGTTGTTTACTACCCTTATTTTTTTTCTTCTTCTTTTTTTTTTTAACTTTATTGAAAAGTACCGGTTCAGGCACCGTTTAGGCACCGGCACCGTTTTAAAAGTATCGATTTAGCACCGGAATCGAAAAAAAACCAAACGATACCCAACCCTACTTCTAATGCACAGCAGCCTGAGCCAAATCAAAAGTGATCATGTTTCGCTGGGGGACACTTACTGTATTTAATGACTTAAAAAACATTGCTGGTGGCCCTTTGGAGGCAACTTAGTTTTTAATCGCATGAGCGTGAGATGGCCCAGGGATGAAATGGCTTTTAGAGTTTAAAGTAGTGTCTTTATCCATGGTAAAACAAAAGAAGTTTAGACTCACAGTGATAAACTCAGTAGAAAATTAGTAGGTTATTTGTGTGTGTGTGTGTGTGTGTGTGTGTGTGTGTGTGTGTGTGTGTGTGTGTGTGTGTGTGTTCTAGCCAGACAATTCTGCCTCTAGGAAAGTACTTTAAAAAATATGGCTCTTTATTATCCCATGTAAATAAGCAGAATGCGTTCTGCAGAGACAATAATATTTGCTGAATATCTACAAAAACAACAGTAGTCCCCTGTGCCATATCCCTGTGAAACACATTTATTATTTATTTATTTACTTCTCCGTGAACCATCACCTTATCGTGGTGGAGAGGTTTGTGTGTCTCTGTGAACCTGAGGGCTGTGTTGTCTGGAGCTTTGTGCTCCTGGTAGGGTCTCCCAAGGCAAAGTGGTCTCAGGTGAGGGGCCAGACAAAGAATGGTTCAAAAACCCCAATGAAGAAGCAAGGTAGAGATGGAGTGACCCTGCCCGGAGGAAGCCCGGGGCCCCGTCTGGAGCCAGGCCCAGACGGGCGGGCTCGCCGGCGAGCGCCTGGTGGCGGGTTTGCCACGGAGCCCGGCCGGGCACAGCCCGAACAAGCTACGTGGCTCCCATCTCTCAGCCCATGGGCCCACCACCTGTGGGAGGAACCGTTGGGGTCGGGTGCGATGCCACATGGGTGGCAGTGAAGGTCAGGGGCCTCGGCGGACCAGACCCGGGCGGCAGACGCTGGCTCTGGGGGCGTGGAACGTCACCTCTCTGTGGGGGAAGGAGCCGGAACTGGTGCGGGAGGTGGAGCGCTACCGGTTAGATTTGGTGGGGCTTACCTCTACGCACAGTCTCAGTTCTGGAACCATACTCCTGGATAGGGGTTGGACTCTTTTCTTCTCCGGAGTTGCCCAGGGTGTGAGGCGCCCGGGCGGGTGTGGGGATACTCACAAGCCCCGGCTGGCGCCGCTGTGTTGGAGTTTACCCCGTGGACGAGAGGGTCGCCTCCCTACGCCTGCGGGTTCTGGGGGAGAAAACTCTGACTGTTGTTTGTGCATATGCACCAAACAGGAGTTCGGAGTATTCGGCCTTCTTGGAGACCTTGACTGGAGTCCTGCATGGGGCTCCAGTGGGGACTCCATTGTTCTGCTGGGGGACTTCAACGCACACGTGGGCAATGATGGAGACACCTGGAGAGGCGTGATTGGGAGGAACGGCCTCCCTGATCTAAACCAGAGTGGTTGTTTGTTGTTGGACTTCTGTGCTAGTCATGGATTGTCTATAACGAACACCATGTTCGAACATAGGGATGCTCATAAGTGTACCTGGTACCAGAGCACCCTAGGCCGAAGGTCAATGATCGATTTCATAATCGTTTCATCTGATCTGAGGCCGTATGTTTTGGACACTCGGGTGAAGAGAGGGGCAGAGCTGTCAACCGATCACCATCTGGTGGTGAGTTGGGTCAGGGGTGGGGAAGACTCTGGACAGACCTGGTAAGCCCAAACGTGTAGTGCGGGTAAATTGGGAACGTCTGGAGGAGGCCCCTGTCCGACAGACTTTCAACTCACACCTCCTCCGGAGCTTTTCGTGCATCCCTGTGGAGGCTGGGGGCATTGAACCCGAGTGGACAATGTTCAAAGTTTCCATTGCTGAAGCTGCGGCGAGGAGCTGTGGTCTTAGGATCTTAGGTGCCTCAAGGGGCGGTAACCCACGAACACCGTGGTGGACACCAGTGGTCAGGGAAGCCGTCCGACTGAAGAAGGAGTCCTTCCGGGATATGTTATCTCGGAGGACTCCGGAGGCGGTTGCAGGGTACCGAGGGGCCGAAGGGCTGCAGCCTCTGCCGTGAAAGAGGCAAAGCAGCGGGTGTGGGAGAAGTTTGGAGAAGACATGGAGAAGGACTTTCGGTCGGCACCAAAGTGTTTCTGGAAAACTGTTCGCCACCTCAGGAGGGGGAAGGGGGGAACCATCCAAGCTGTGTACAGTAAGGATGGGGGACACTGTTGACCTCCACTGAGGAGGTAATAGGGCGGTGGAAGGAGCACTTTGAGGAACTCCTGAATCCGACTAATCGCCCTCTATGTTAGAGGCAGAGCTGGAGGATAACGGGGATTGTCGTCGATTTCCCAGGCGGAAGTCACTGATGTAGTCAAACAACTACACAGTGGCAAAGCCCCGGGATTGATGAGATCCGTCCAGAAATGCTCAAGGCTCTGGGTGTGGAGGGGCTGTCCTGGTTGACACGCCTCTTCAACATTGCGTGGAAGTCTGGGACGGTGCCAAAGGAGTGGCAGACTGGGGTGGTGGTTCCCCTTTTTAAAAAAGGGGACCAGAGGGTGTGTGCCAATTATAGGGGTATCACACTTCTCAGCCTCCCTGGTAAAGTCTACTCCAAGGTGCTGGAAAGGAGGGTTCGGCCGATAGTCGAACCTCGGGTTGAGGAGGAACAATGCGGATTCCGTCCTGGTCGTGGAACAACGGACCAGCTCTTCACTCTCGCAAGGATCCTGGAGGGAGCCTGGGAGTATGCCCAACTGGTCTACATGTGTTTTGTGGATTTGGAGAAGGCGTATGACCGGGTCCCCGGGAGATACTGTGGGAGGTGCTGCGGGAGTATGGGGTGAGGGGTCTCTACTCAGGGCCATCCAATCTCTGTATGACCAAAGTGAGAGCTGTGTCCGGGTTCTCGGTAGTAAGTCGGACTCTTTTCAGGTGAGGGTTGGCCTCCGCCAGGGCTGCGCTTTGTCACCAATCCTGTTTGTAATATTTATGGACAGGATATCGAGGCGTAGTCGGGGTGGGGAGGGGTTGCAGTTTGGTGGGCTGGGGATCTCATCGCTGCTCTTTGCAGATGATGTGGTCCTGATGGCATCATCGGCCTGCGACCTTCAGCACTCACTGGATCGGTTCGCAACCGAGTGTGAAGCGGTTGGGATGAGGATCAGCACCTCTAAATCGGAGGCCATGGTTCTCAGCAGGAAACCGATGGAATGCCTTCTCCAGGTAGGGAATGAGTCCTTACCCCAAGTGAAGGAGTTCAAGTACCTTGGGGTTTTGTTCGCGAGTGAGGGGACAATGGAGCGGGAGATTGGTCGGAGAATCGGGCGCAGCGGGTGCGGTATTGCATTCAATCTATCGCACCGTTGTGGACGAAAAAGAGAGCTGAGCCAGAAGGCAAAGCTCTCGATCTACCGGGTCAGTTTTCGTTCCTACCCTCACCTATGGTCATGAAGGCTGGGTCATGACCGAAAGAACGAGATCCAGGGTACAAGCGGCGAAATGGGTTTCCTCAGGAGGGTGGCTGGCGTCTCCCTTAGAGATAGGGTGAGAAGCTCAGTCATCCGTGAGGAGCTCGGAGTAGAGCCGCTGCTCCTTTGCGTCGAAAGGAGCCAGTTGAGGTGGTTCGGGCATCTGGTAAGGATGCCCCCTGGGCGCCTCCCTAGGGAGGTGTTCCAGGCACGTCCAGCTGGGAGGAGGCCTCGGGGAAGACCCAGGACTAGGTGGAGGGATTATATCTCCAACCCGGCCTGGGAACGCCTCGGGATCCCCCAGTCGGAGCTGGTTAATGTTGCTCGGGAAAGGGAAGTTTGGGGTCCCCTGCTGGAGCTGCTCCCCCCGCGACCCGACACCGGATAAGCGGACGAAGATGGATGGATGGATGGACACATTTATTTATAAAATGATGATAATACAACTGAGAAGACAGGAAGCCAGAAGCCAATTATTTATCCCTTTGCGGAAAATGACCCTGTACGGTCAAACAGGTAAACTGATGAGGTCAATCGCTCTCTTGGAGTTTTCATAGGTGCTAAACGGGCTCTGAGAAGGGAAAAATTAAAAGCGGAGAGCAAGGTGTTTTTACAAGTCAGCAAGTCCCCCAGCTTCAGCCCAGGACTCCTGGGCCCGAAACACATCAGCAAGAAGCTCACTAATGAGGCCAATCTTGCTATCCGAGGCAGGACCCTGAGAAACTCACAAATCAGCACTTATTTCTTTTTAGGGTGTCAAACAGGAAATAGATCCCCCTTACCAATGTTCTCATTTGGCCTAGCAAACAAGGGGCACTTTAATGAGGTTGTTTATGGTTGACCATTATTTTATTTTTTTTACAATTGTCAGTTTATACATGTGATATGTCTGACCAAATTTCTTAAGCAAGCAGAGCCGTATTGCCATCAGCATTACATCCCAAATTACGGTGACAGAGGAAGAGAAGGAGCTATTATTAGGATGTGAAATGACATTGAGTGACATTTACTTATAACCAATCAGAGCATTTCAGAAAAATGCCACCCTAATGATTAATCCAGGTCAAGACTTTTTTGAAAAACACAAATCAGAAACCCACCCCAACAAAAACTTTCCACTTCGATCAAAATAGACACAAATAATGAGGTGTCAATTGGATCACTCCATCTGGCAGCAGTAACGAGAACATATTCTCTGAATGTCAACTAGATCCAGATTACTCCAACTGGGTGATCAACTCATTAGATACAGTATAATGGACACATTCTTAGCAAAGTGACGGCCAATACCCAAGCCTCTCCAAGTGACACTCAAAATTGTCTGCCTGTTGTTCCTTTCTACAATACTTACTGTATCAACTTGCCTTCCCTTGCGTAAATTATGTCCTCACAGGCTTAAGTTATGAGATATGCCTGCGTGAGCAACTTTCTCCTCAGCTACTGTCACAGTGTTGTTCTTGTGTATGTGTTGTGTAGAAGGCAATTTTAATAGAAATCATTGTGTTTTAGAAGTTGGAAATACAACGAGATTGGCTAGTTAGAAGTTTCAAACTGCCAATTAACATTCCGTACTTTTAAATAACTACACTAAATAAAAACTATAGATTATGTTGTTGTTAATAAATCAAGGCAACAATCTCCCAAGTTACATCCACTTTATTTGGGGATTTTTAACTGTGTTTGATTTGTCACGGTCTCATACAACTTTTGTTGAATTGACAGCAGTCACATTCACACAGACTAGTGTTGCCTATTACAACTGCTACATCCTGCGTGAGAATCAGTGCGGGGTGTGGTTGAAGTTGTCTACCTATCTCAATTATGGTTTGAGCTGTATTAGTGTGTGACATGTATAAAAAAGACACATAAGCCTTCATCATGTCGCCGTTTTCAAATTATAAAAAGTGAAAAGTTTAACACACATAATGGATGCTGGAACATATATGCTAATGAGATAAGTTTCTGAAAAACAAGTTCAGTTGAGGAGTTATGTGAAGAATCAGTTAGACATTTAGTCAACTCATCATCTAAGTTATGACTGAACTCATGATTGTAGCAGTGTTTCCCATACATAGGTTCTACTTGGGCGCACCGCCCAGGTAGATTGAGACCAGGTAGATAAAATCTGAATTGCATTGTTTTTCCAATCAAGGATGTATGCACAAAGACCAGCAGCCTCTAGCCGCTCCCACTCATGAAGTCTCGCACTATGTGCATGACCGTGTCAACGCTTCGCTTAAGGCTCAGAGGCTATGAGTTAGCAGTAGCATGATGCTGGTGGCTTTGCCGTGGGATTAACTGTACTGACAAACCGTAGAAACACTGCAGCCACATCGCTGTGAAAGCTCCCCAAACATAATTTATCAGAGTCTGCTTTGTTCACCATCTCCGCGGCAGTCTTTTCCACTCCATAGCTTTATGATGGAGCTAACCGGAGCTAATCGTTTCTAACCGAGCCTTCAGTTCCTGAATAAAACCAGAGATTTTATTAAGTTGGCTGTAAAAGTTATAAGCTACAACTCAGTTGTTTTAATGACAGAAATCTGTTCAGGTGAGAGCTTATTGAGTTCAACACAAACATGTATAGTACAGAACAGCTGTTTAGGATCCCCAAAACACTGATTAAAATACTTAAAAAAAAAAAAAAAGAACAATGATCGAACAAACAAAATGAAAAAATAATTAACTTTAGATAGACTTAGTCTTATATGATTCAACAGGAGTTATGAGGAGACAGCATTGAGATTTATAATAACATAACGGTCTGTATGGATCATAGTATAGTGTTAAGGTTAAGTCGTTAATAATGCAACATTTGGGCTCTGGGTAATCAAGCATTTTATCTGCTGAACCATAACATTTGACAAACTTTATTTGGCTACACACCATCTATATCATCTGTTAGTCTGATTTGTTTAATATGCAAATACTTACTGTATAGATTCTGAATAGGATTACTTAATTACTCCAGATTTGAAACGGACCCTATCCCATTACTCTGTGTTAATGATAAAACATGAATAGATTTAATATAATTGATTATGCAATTTTACAGTGTAATGGAGTCTTGTATAAAGGAAGGAAATGGGTCAACAAATGCAAAAAAAACTGAGAAATGGCACAACAGCACACACACAGATAGGGGCAGGGAATCTGAATTCTCTTGGGAAAACGGAGAGGGAGGGAAAGTAAGGTCACCCCAACTTTTACACATTCACCTAGAGACCTCATTGTTGTCCTTTAAACTCTCACTGCGCCTTCACGATGATTTGAAAAACAAACAAAGTGTTGATGAGCTTATTTCACAACAGTCAGTGTAGGAAAGGACAATTTTATTTCACAAAGCTTCTAAGCTCTTATTGGTTTTAGACTCGGCTGAGATGCAGCAACATTGCATCTAATAATAACAGGGCCTAAAAATACACAGGTAAATCTCTCTTCGGTAACCGCAGGGACCCGGCTTCGTCGTCCACCGAGGGAGCTCGCTGACTAATGAAGTTGGGAAGCTTAGAGCAATTAGACACATCAAAGCTCGAATCTGAAAATTAATTAGGCTCTCCTCTCTTTCAGAAGGAGCATCCGCTCATGCAGCAGCTAATTAGCATACTGCCATCAAAACACGCAGGTGCCCGTGTTGTTACTGCTAAGACAACTTAGAGAAACGTGTGCTTATTATGTGTTTTTTTTGGACAATTAAAAAAGGGGAATAATCAAAACAGAACAGCTCCTATCAGAGAGTCATGACAGAGGCTGACATTCAAAAAATTTCAGACATGAGGTTCTATTACTTAAGCCTCCTGTGGACACTCTGAAAGGTGTAATAAATGCCATAAAGGTCTCGGTTAGCCTTGAAGTATGAAGTAATGCTGTTTAGAGTCTATATGGGTTCTATTTGCTTGCAGATGTTGCACAGTGTGCAGTTTCATATTGCGCTTGTATCAAAAGCCCCCTTAAACTTGGGTGTGTCACATCAAAGGGACTTTAGGCTCTCTTGTTACCTTTTAATGGCAAAAGAAGCGCTGACAATCACTGAACTCGGCGGTCCTTTTTAGAACTTCATTAGTCATCCCAATCCAGTTTTGCCGTGTGAAGTCACATCAAAGCCCGGGCAATCACATGCTCATTCGCACTAATGAAGAGCTCCTTCAAACACAAGTTCTCATTATTAACGACACCCGATTTTAAATGTGAGGTGTATTATGTTCACCCACCCCCCTTTCAAAAAAAAAAAAAAAAAATCCAGCCCCATGCTAGATGGTTGTGTAAATTCTGGAAAAAAGCATAATTTATTATTTCTTCCAGATCTCCTGAGGGAGAATAATGGTATATTGAGTATTTTGTGTATTCCGTTGTTCTAGCTCATTTTACGATAAGAAAATAGGTAAATAATGCATAACTTCTCATTGATCTGTTATATGACAGTAATCAGGGCTTTTTAACCTGTTTCCTCATGGTAATGTATTAATCATTTCCCTTAGCCACTCTGCTGTGAAAATTAATGTAGCCCAGTATGTTTTCCCTTTAGGCTGCACTTTGATTAATGAGCCTGGTTCATTCTGTGCTACTCTGCCTCACCAAGGAAGATGCATCCCAAAAGTTACAAAAGTTCACAAACTACCCACGTCCATCAATTCTGCACAAGTTGATTGTGGCAAGTAATAATAATGCTATTGTTATTTTGTGAAATACAGGAGACATTCAAACAGTTGAGATAATCTCTATGAGGTGACAATGATTTAAACTCATTAGCCAACAGGAAGTGACACAACTCATATTTTACAAGTCAACAGAGTGGAGGCCTTCCTGAAAACAAAGTTGAGACTCAGGGTGGGAGATAAATCCCAGCTGTAGACAAAGCCTATATTTCTGTGTCCCTGCAGTTTTGCTCTAATCTGTCTCTCTCAGCCCTGTAAGCTATTAAAGGCCAGACAAAGGCAGTCCAGAGTTAAGCACCCTGTGGGGAGATCTTATTTACAGTGTAACTGCCACTTTGACTGCCTGCCACCGCTGTCTTGCTCCTGTGCTTCCCCGTTTTTTCCTCCGTCTACTATTTTTTTTCTCTCCTTCTCGTCTCGTTCTTTTTCACTTCCATCTGCTGCTGTGGGCTTTTAATCTCAAGCAGCTGAAATTCCATCTTTCAGCTTGGCTTGCCAGTTTGAAAAGGCTTGGTGTTCAACTTCTTGTTTCTGACTTGGCGTTTAATGGAACTATTGTTCAGTGTGAGGCATATCCCATTAGGTGAGGCTGAGAGTGGAGAGAAACATAAGTAATAGGAGACCGCTCTAGCCATTTCTTTCAGACTCACCACCATTAAGTATTTCTCCTCCCCTCCTCCCCACACACACACACACAAGTTGAAATTTGGTACAATCTAATAAAGTTTTACTATCCATTGTCTGGAGGTGGACGTGGATGAAACTATTCAATTAAGAAATGTTCTCACTGTCCTATGCTTTTAGATGCAGTACATATGTGGGGAGAAATAGTCCAAAGGCCAGAAGCAAAATAAAAAAAATAAAATAAAATCAATATCGTGACATCAGCTTTTCTCCAAACTGTCAGCAAGAAAATATACCCGGGGATGAATTCATCATTTGCATCGTGTGGTACCTTAAAACGGCCTGACACAAGTAATAAAAATGTATTAGCTTGCCAGGACATGGGGAGCTACGTTGTGCTGAGTGTGTTGCCTCGCAGTGCTGAATAAGCTAAGGCTACAAAACTTCCTCCTGGGTTCATGACATGATTCTACCAGGAATTGATCTTATAATTGTGAGACTGATACCTCGTGTGTGGTGTTATTGCCAACACATCTCCCACCCAGGCACCTTATGCTTCGCCAGCCTGAAATTGTTCTGTTGCTGTAGTGCCTTAGGCCACAGACTCTCTGTTGGTAAACATTCCTATTCAATTATTACTGGAAAAAAATAAGCTTGTCATTGCAAGATGGTGTCATGCTAGCAGTACTGACAGGTAAGAATGTTTTTAAGTATTTTTGGGCAAAGTGCTTCGTTTATTTAGCATCAACCTGAGCGGTTCCCACAGGCAAAATATCAGCACCAAAGGAAATAATAATCACCACTTAAGCCCAGTCTTCCAACGTGCTAATTATCAGTGGATGTAAAAAAGGCAATTAGAATTCAGATCACCGACTTGCAGCCATGGTCCAGCTGCAATAGGTACATTATTTTTCCATTTCTCCAATAATAACTAATATTATAGTTTCTCACAGCAGCTTTCAGGTATTTACAAGGAACACAGACACCTGAACTAAGCATTAAGCACACTGAATGCATTTCCTTAACGTGAATAGTGGCAAATTATGAAAAGTCAACCAAGGTCATTAACAATAATAGAAATATCTTTACAGTTGAAATTTGAAATATCCTTTTTTTCTGGTTTAATTTATGGCTATTTTTGCACCTTTCAGACCTTTTTGTGCATTATATTTCATCATCATTGGTTGATTAGGATGTAAGCAGTACAATTTAACAGGAATGATTGAATGTATTTATAATGCAATTATTCATTAAAATATAAAGAAATACAAATATTAATTACAGTAACACTTAATTGCTACTTTACATGATAGTCACATACTGCAAAATAATTAATACCTAACTTTGTATTGGGGTTACTGACTAAAAAAAACAAAAAACATACTGAACAAACTGTACTAATGACTACTTGATACCCAACGCCACAGGCAGCATATATAGCAATACTAGCACAATACCCAGGGACAGCTATAAGCGGTTTATTGATAGGCATTGGTAAGGCAACATATCAGCACATCAAACAAAAGCTCACAAAACAGCAGTGACAAACAGCATCGGCTCCAAGCCTAGCCAAAGATCCAGTACGGGTTGAACATAACCTGGCCCTAAGACAAGGCAAACATATGGCCAAACAACTTAGCAAAAAAAGAAATGTCCTCTCACTTTCTACTGCTTTTATTTTCAGCCAAGTTAACATACGTAAAACTTTGTATGAACATAAAATGCAACTACTAAGAACTAAACAGAACAACGTTTCACAGACATGTGGAAAAATGTGTCCCTGCACAAAGGATGGTCAAAATCAAAAGTTGATGAACGTTACAGGGAAGACATCCTCCTCCCTCATGTGGTACCCTTCCTGCAGGCTCATCCTGACATGACCCTCCAGCATGATAATGCCACCAGCCACTGGTGGCATTATCGAAATCGCTCGTTCTGTGAGCGATTTCCTGCAAGACAGGAATGTTAGTGTTCTGCCATGGCCAGCGAAGAGCGTGGATCTCAATCCCATTGAGCACATCTGGGACCTGTCGGAGGGTAAGGGCGAGAACCATGCCCACCAGAAATGTCCGGGAACTGTCAGGTGCCTTGGTGGAAGAGTGGGGTAACATCTCACAGCAAGAACTGGCAAACCTGGTGCGGTCCATGAGGAGGAGATGCACTGCAGTACTTAATGCAGCTGGTGGCTGCACCAGATACTGACTGACTTTTGAGTTTGACCATCCTTTGTTCAGGGACATATTTTTCCATTTCTGTTAGTCACATGTCTGTGAAACGTTCAGTTTAGTTCTTAGTAGTTGAATTTTTTTTCTGTTCATACAAAGTTTTACGCATGTTAAGTTGGCTGAAAATAAAAGCAGTTGAAAGTGAGAGGACGTTACTTTTTTTTTGAGTATATATTTTAAATGTACCTCCTCACCATTTTACTCCCATCTACACCTGAGATATCCAGTGTGCAAGGTCAGTCAGTCATTGTTCAAACATCACTTGCTCAAAGAATGTCACCTAAGCATTCCACCTTACCCTTATTCGGTCTTTTTGGTCCTTTTTAGCACAAAATATCTAAAAAGGTGCAAGATGATAAGGGCAAGTGTCAAGTTTTCTTTTAAATATTATGGATGTGGCCAATAATGTGTTTTTTTAAAGATTTGAAGATGCATAAGAAGTAGGTTTTATATTTTTATGAAAAACTAAATTATATCTGGAACATGAAGCTGGGGATATCTTCTCACACAATAAATAGTCAATTTGCTGATAATTACTTAAAATGGGCAATATTTGACTTAAAAAATGTAGGACAGACCACAAACTGAGTCATGTTTAAAGAGGTCAATTGTTCAGAGGCACTGGCTGTTCCAAAAGCCAGATTTTACTAATATTAAACCCTTCATGATAAAAACATGTTTTAAGCATCAATACAACTCATGTGATGCCAAGCTGATGACTGATGGAGACTAGGAAATAACACACTTAACAGTAAACATAATAAACCAGATACATGTGAGCATGCATAAAAAATGGTTAATCTATCTATGGGCTTTGACATATTGATTCAAGGCAAGTCACACATGGGAATGGATGAGCATACAGTCCAACTCATTGCCAAAGTATTACAAATACTGCATTTTATTGAATAAATTAAGTAGGACAATGCCATTGTCTAAAACTACTTTAAACTAGTAAAGTAAACTGTACAGGTTGGAAACCTTGCAAGCCTAACATAGTTAAAACAGATGCAAATAATGACTAATATTAAAATTCTAAATATTTGATCAGTAATTCGCCTTTCCAAGGACAACCTCCAATAAGCTCCATAGACAAAGTCACAATCATTTAGGCCTTGATGATAGCAGCCAATAACCCAAACATCACATGAACATAGTCAGGGCGTTCTTATTGTAAAGAGCTATGCTACATAATGATGCCATAAAGAAATAATCATTAGCCCAATCATGACACAGCCGAAAAAAGCCCAATCATGGCACGGCAGCCAAAACAAGGCCCTGTGGCACGGCGTCCGCGAAACACAGCATCACAAACAGAGATAATAAAAATAGCACTTACCATTTGTAGGTCTACCTGAAAAAGAAGCCAATGCACCAATCTATATTCAGGCCGAAACAGCAAAAGCTGGCAGAACAGACAGGTGAACATAATTGCAGGCTTTCCTTTCCAAGGACAACCTCCAATAAACTCCGTAGACAAAGTCACAATCATTTAGGCCTAGTGATGGCAGCCAACATAATACAAACATCACACAAATATAGCCAAGGGATTCTCAGCTGATTGTAAAGACCTATGCTATATACTGGAACCATAGAAGCGTTATCCCATTTATGGCACGGCAGCCAAATAAAGCCCAGTCATGGCATGGAGGCAAAATAAGGCCCAGTCATGGCACAGTGGCAAAATAAGCCCAAATTATTGCATGGCGGCCCAAAAAAAACAATTATGGCACAGCAACCATAATAAAACACAAGAATCACAAATCATTTGTAGGTCTAGCTGAAAATAAGCAAATACAGCTTTCTAGCTAGCTAGCGAGACAAAATTGATAGAGAGTTAAAGGGATAGTTAAGATTTTTTTTTAAGTGGGGTTGTATGAGGTACTTATCCATACTCAGTATATTACTAGTTACTAGAGTAGATGGCTCTCAGCACACTCCCAGTTTGGAGAAGCAGGCAGGAGGCTAGGCAGGGAAGCTAAGCAATGTACTGCTGTGGATAGGGGCAGCAACTAAAAAAAATCCGAACTATCCCTTTAATACAACATGCCTGCCATCACCCGGGTTTCTCTGTATTTTAAGGGCATTTCTCAGCGCCCTCCTGTTATTATCTTTTTTGTTAGCCCCGGAAACGCCTATAATTTTGCATGGCCCTCTAACTTTATTATGAATAATCATCAAATATGGATCGTTACATTTTAGGTTTGTCTGACGTCACCCAAGTTGCCAGATCTTCAATAAAACAATCTACACAGACAATACACTTACTACATACAATTTCAACTCAGCTGTCCCTGCAACCTGCAACTGAACAGTTTCCATTTATATCTGCTTGTCAACAGGACAGGCGCGATGGAAAGAATAACGTGGGTCAATATTCCTCCCACCGAAAAAACTAATTTAAAAAAAAGGCAGCGCAAAATGTTGCAAAAGTAAAGGCTTGTGCAGGCTGGAAATGTTAGGAAAATAAGAGAAAGAAGGAAGAAACCTGGTACATTTTCATTCTGAGTCAGGGGATGTGTGTCTCTCTCTCTCTCTCTCTCTCACACTCTCACACTCACACACACACACACACACACACACACACACACACACACACACACACAGTTCAGCTAGCTAAGATAAAGGCTAAGCCTGTGCAGTAAATGCATTGGCTGTGGCAAATAAACACGGGCAGCTAAAAATAACAATCTAATTCACAAAAATAAAGCAAGGCAAAATGTTGCTTCATGTTCAGTCGGAAGGCACCTGAAGAAGTCAAAGCAAGCACAGACCCATTGCACGGCAGCCATGAAACACAAAATAACACAAAAAATAAAATGACACTTAGCATTTGTAGGTCTATCTGAAACAAACAAAAAGTGAGTCAGTCGGCATAAAAGCCACTTAAATACAGTGCATAGCAACATAATTTCAAGAGGTCACAACAAGAATAGGTGCACTCATAGCAAAAAAAGTGGTGTGTGTGTGTGTGTGTGTGTGTGTGTGTGTGTGTGTGTGTGTGTGTGTGTGTCTACCTGAAAAAAGCCACTGTCAAATATTGAACCAAACACACACATCTGTAGACAGAAATTTCAATTAGATAGACAGCAGTTTGGCTTAGCAGCCACTTACAGTATATACAGCTGCACATACACAAGACAACACAAGAAGCAAAGGCACTGCAGCTGAGACAATTGAGGCCCAGACATGGCATAGCAGCCAACATGCCCAAACAAAATCTGAAGCAGGGGATGGTAAACCCAGTTTAAAGACTTAGGCTACAGACTGGTAAACACATTCCCAGTCAAGAACTGTTAATGGCTGGCAGCCAAGAAAACACAAGCAATACAGCATAACACAAATGTTACACAAATAAGAAAGACTTGCACTTACTATTTGTTGTTCTACTTGGAATAAAGTCCACACACCACTTTTTCCACATGAAGGTGTTTTTCATTGCCTTGTAGAAGTACTCCTGCTTGTCTCTCTTTTATGAGAAAGTTGATGGCCAGAGCCAAAAAAAAAAATAAGTCCATCTCACAGTTCAAGCTGTGTATTTTATCAACAGAGTGGAGTGTTTTATAGTCAAGATGATTCTCTCCACTAGACATAATGTTAATATAAATCATGTTGCTGGCTTAAAGCAGTAAGCAATGTTGAAACAGTCCTCCTTCCAGTCACTATTTGAGACGACTGAACAGTCTCAGATTAAAATTCAGCAATAAAAAATATTTGTCCATGTTCAGGATAACAAGATTATTCAGGAGCAACTTGTCATCTGCTCAGCCACTGAACAGTAAAAGAGTTTTCTTCACGCTCAACATGTTTTTGCAAGGAAGAGTGCACTTTGACATGAATTGTTTGGCAATCCATGTGGACCATCACTTCCTGGGGGAGAAAAACCTGTGCATCTTAATTGATGATACGCTGCACAAGTGGGTGGAGTTATGCACTCCAGCCAATAAAGCCCTAAGAAGCCTTTCTGCATGTCCCAACCCCCAACGTCAGGTTTCAAAAGAAAATACCTGACCTTGAGGAAGTAATTTAGCAATTGAAATAGCACTTGGTAAAACTACTGGAATCTTGCTTTCAAACTGAGTGGATAGACAATTGGATTTGTGGCAGCAAATGTGATCTTTTGTATTCACTTCAATACCTGTTTGATTACAGTGTATAAATGCAAAAAAAATGACTGTATACCATATATATTTATGGATATTTTTTCTTTAAATGTCATTTTTCTTAATGTCATTTAGTCATATTTCTTTCGTTAAATGTATTCTTTTTTTTTAAATGTCATTTTGTTTTTGATGCTCAAGAGAAATATTTTAAAACGTTAAAACTCTTAGCATCAAATGTTTACTGTATATTACCAGAAAATACATTTTTGCAAACAATTCTCTTTTTCCATACTTAGATACACACGCCACCATCATGGCATCCCGCCCTCCCATGCGTGAACACTTCAATGGCCAGACACAAGGGGAAGCTTCTCACAATGGCTGTGGTGACATCTCTCCACTGTGATGTAGACAGACACTATCGACCCCCTTATATCTCATGATAAAAACCTCTGTGCGGGGTGAAGTGACAGGGGTCAGTGTCAGGAGAAAGGGGGAATGTATAAGTAGATGGGATAGATTGAGGGATAGGAGGGGTGACTCCAAAGGCTAGTGGCTGTCAAGACGTGGTTGCGTGGCCAACATTATAATATCACATGTTTATACTCTTATCATACATGCTACACATACCCTGCTGCTGTTTGGATTGGGCTTGCTGTGAGATGGCTTCAGTTGCGGATTAGCTGTGACCGCGCTTCTCACATCCTACTGTAGCTTTTACAAGAGTGATTACAGTTTTTCAATGCAACATCCTCTCTTAAGAAGATAAGAAATTAACAATTAATCTCATCTCAATCCAGTGCTTGACTTTGGAGTGATACAAAAACATATATCAAAGTGTATTACAGATGGGAGGGGTTTGGCAAACTTCACATCCAGACTTTTGTTGGTTAATAGGTTGCATTAAGCCCATCAAGTGGTGTGGTGCGTGATAAGCAGTCTCGCGGGCCCAGTAGGGGCCTGAAGAAGCTCTTGTAATGAATGGTTGGAGCACTGCTGATGCACGGCAATCATTAACAGCTTGATAATTACTCTGGATACCTCAGTGGATTGTGTGTGTGTGTGTGTGTGTGTGTGTGTGTGTGTGACGCAGATAGAGCCATTACAATGTGTGAGGCCTCAGAGAGAAACAGATAAGCACTGTGTTTGTGTGTATTTTTGCTTTGCTGGTTAACATTTTGTGTGTGTGTGTGTGTGTGTGTGTGTGTGTGTGGCCTAGAAACGTCCTACTCTCGCTTTGTTTTTATCATTATGCTTACAATTGCAAATATGAGCATATTTTGTGCTGCTTACTGTGGAGGTATTTGAAACTGTCTCTGGTAATGCCGCTGTTAAAACAAAGCAATACTGGCCTGATTAAGAAAGCATGATGGATGCTGGGTATTTAGGTCTTCTGTGAGAAAGCTAAAATTTCCCCACAAACTCCTCATTTTTCCTTCATCTGACAAAAAAATGACATTAAGCTCAAATTAAAACCGCTCACTCGAGTCCAATTTTGACAAAGTCCCCCTACATTTGTATGATCAAGACAAATGCTTGGATCTCCTCATGCGTTGGTATTTGAATACTGACTTGTTTACTCAGTGGGTTCATTATTATTCACTTGCTTTTTGTATCACTGACCCAAGTGATGTCTCTATGGAAACAAACCCATCACCCAGCATTAGTGACAGCACAGCATAAGACTTGGGAGAAAAAACCCAATAATGCTCTGATGTAGCTCTCAAACGGCTGTAAATGATACAATAGTCACCTTGCTCAGGGAATACAAATCATTAAGCCCCTTAAGGACTCCAATGAAAAGCCTGCTTATCCATAAATACATATTTAAAAAGTCAAAGACTCTAATTAAAGCAGTCTTTCTGACATCAAGTGTGCTTATGTGTGCTTGTTTTCCTGGTTAAAAGTATTTTATGTTACAAAATAGAAACTAGACTGTAGAACATCACACGTGTAATCTTGTTTTGAAGTACAGCCTAAGAATGATTTGATTATCATACAGTACTGTATGCACCAATCAAATTGCTACAATTAATAGAAATTCTCATCCACTAGTGAACACTTATCACGGCAGAAAAATAAATAAAACTTAAATGTCATCCTTTCATTTATTGCAAATTGAACTAAATCCAAAACAAACAATATATGTAATGATTTCTTAGCAAGATTGTATCTCATAAAATGCCGTGGTGCTTTTATTTTTTTTTTATCATTCCAGGCGCCAATGTTTGGCCACTGTCCAGAGTGGTGTTTCAGTGATTGAGAGCCCAAACAGTCCTGGCCCGCCCTGCCTAGTTTAGACTACTGAGGGGTAATTGAATAGTGCAAGACTGCAATAGCATTGGACTGGATGAATGCTGAGCTGCAGGGGAATATTTCAGCCAGCAGCAATTAAACAGAGAAATTATGTGTGAAATAGCAGGGAGGAGGAGGGTGTTAGTGAAGTGAAAGTCAAAGCGCAGAGACTGTAAAGGGAAGCAAGAAATGTCTAAAATGTAAGGAAACAGTTTAGGTAGAGAAACAGAGATGATGGTGAAATGAGTTTAAAGTTGTGTGAAACAAAAGCAGAGAAAACTTTAAAAGTGGTCATGCTGAGATGTCAACTCTTAAAGGCAAAATGCAGTCAGCCTGTTCAAACCTTCAGACTTAACTTAAGATGTAGGATTTTATATCTCAAATCTGCTGTCCTCCAAGACCTTATGATGTAAGAAGAAAATTCTGCCATTCCAAAATGTCTGGCAGAAGAAGAAAAAAGTAATGAAGAACATTTTTGTTGGTTCGGTCTTACTTTTTTTGGAGGAACTCCTGAATCCGACTAATACGCCCTCTATGTTAGAGGCAGAGCTGGAGGATAACGGGGGATTGTCGTCGATTTCCCAGGCGGAAGTCACTGATGTAGTCAAACAACTACACAGTGGCAAAGCCCCGGGGATTGATGAGATCCGTCCAGAAATGCTCAAGGCTCTGGGTGTAGAGGGGCTGTCCTGGTTGACACGCCTCTTCAACATTGCGTGGAAGTCTGGGACGGTGCCAAAGGAGTGGCAGACTGGGGTGGTGGTTCCCCTTTTTAAAAAGGGGGACCAGAGGGTGTGTGCCAATTATAGGGGTATCACACTTCTCAGCCTCCCTGGTAAAGTCTACTCCAAGGTGCTGGAAAGGAGGGTTCGGCCGATAGTCGAACCTCGGGTTGAGGAGGAACAATGCGGATTCCGTCCTGGTCGTGGAACAACGGACCAGCTCTTCACTCGCAAGGATCCTGGAGGGAGCCTGGGAGTATGCCCAACCGGTCTACATGTGTTTTGTGGATTTGGAGAAGGCGTATGACCGGGTCCCCCGGGAGATACTGTGGGAGGTGCTGCGGGAGTATGGGGTGAGGGGTCTCTACTCAGGGCCATCCAATCTCTGTATGACCAAAGTGAGAGCTGTGTCCGGGTTCTCGGTAGTAAGTCGGACTCGTTTCAGGTGAGGGTTGGCCTCCGCCAGGGCTGCGCTTTGTCACCAATCCTGTTTGTAATATTTATGGACAGGATATCGAGGCGTAGTCGGGGTGGGGAGGGGTTGCAGTTTGGTGGGCTGGGGATCTCATCGCTGCTCTTTGCAGATGATGTGGTCCTGATGGCATCATCGGCCTGCGACCTTCAGCACTCACTGGATCGGTTCGCAACCGAGTGTGAAGCGGTTGGGATGAGGATCAGCACCTCTAAATCGGAGGCCATGGTTCTCAGCAGGAAACCGATGGAATGCCTTCTCCAGGTAGGGAATGAGTCCTTACCCCAAGTGAAGGAGTTCAAGTACCTTGGGGTTTTGTTGGCGAGTGAGGGGACAATGGAGCGGGAGATTGGTCGGAGAATCGGCGCAGCGGGTGCGGTATTGCATTCAATTTATCGCACCGTTGTGACGAAAAGAGAGCTGAGCCAGAAGGCAAAGCTCTCAATCTACCGGTCAGTTTTCGTTCCTACCCTCACCTATGGTCATGAAGGCTGGGTCATGACCGAAAGAACGAGATCCAGGGTACAAGCGGCCAAAATGGGTTTCCTCAGGAGGGTGGCTGGCGTCTCCCTTAGAGATAGGGTGAGAAGCTCAGCCATCCGTGAGGAGCTCGGAGTAGAGCCGCTGCTCCTTTGTGTCGAAAGGAGCCAGTTGAGGTGGTTCGGGCATCTGGTAAGGATGCCCCCTGGGCGCCTCCCTAGGGAGGTGTTCCAGGCACGTCCAGCTGGGAGGAGGCCTCGGGGAAGACCCAGGACTAGGTGGAGGGATTATATCTCCAGCCTGGCCTGGGAACGCCTCGGGATCCCCCAGTCGGAGCTGGTTAATGTTGCTCGGGAAAGGGAAGTTTGGGGTCCCCTGCTGGAGCTGCTCCCCCCGTGACCCGACACCGGATAAGCGGACGAAGATGGATGGATGGATGGATGGACGGTCTTACTTTACAATAACTTAAAAACTAAATGCATACATTTTCTAATAGTTTTGAATGCTTTGATGATACATCAAACTCCATCATGGTTAACCTGATTTAACGTATGACATGATGTTTTCAAATCTACCCAACCAATCTGTGTTTCAAAATATTTGCTTTTTAATTTGCTTTTGATGAATTAACCGATTAATCTTTACAGCTCTAGAAAAAAACATTTCTACCATATGACTTTTAAACATCCAGGTGTGAAACTGTAAACGAATAAATAGTAGTCTGGCCATTTGTCCATGCAGGAAGACAAATGAGGAAAATAACTAGAAACGAAGCTGGCTTATCAAGGAGGAGGCCATCCTTGACCACAGGTAATTGTTTCATTTGTCGTTTTGCTGTTTCAGTTGTTGCCTGAAATTGGATTTGGGGTAAGGATATGACAACCACCTACAGTATACCTGTACTGAGAAAGATGATGGGTTGAACTTGGTAAATCAATGTATGCAAATTATATTGCAGGATTGAGTATATCCTGCAATAAAGGACATATAGAATGAGTATATCAACCCTATAATGTCCATTAGAGGCTATAATCAGATGTTAGAACATCTGTTTGACTACAGTAGCTATTCTGTAATTAAATTAAATCCATGAAATGCACTTTTTTATGTTATGAATGGCCAAATTAGAGGAATGTTTTTTTTAAAAGGTATAAAGATATGTATGAAGAGTTTAACAATAAGAAAATGTTTAGTTGTGGTTTAAACTGTTTTGCCCTGGCAACATCAGTAAGCAAACAGCCCCACGACTGTCCCCACCATATGTGACATCACCTCATTCTAGTCCTGCCCAAGGTGTAAAGTGTGTGTGTGTGTGTGTGTGTGTGTGTGTGTGTGTGTGTGTGTGTGTGTGTGTGTGTGTGTGTGTGTGTGTGTGTGTGTGTCCAATCCATCTGGCGGAGTCAGGTTAATAAACCCCTAGCAAAGCACTCAAACTGCCTCTGGGGTAGTTCCTGCTACAGTACGTGTCCCCAGGACCACATTTTGCCACGATGATACCAGCATCGCTGTTGCAGTTGGTAACAAATAATGAAAAGAATGCACTCACTTCAATCTGGTTGAAAATATTTGGAGTTGTCTGTTGCTCAGATTTTGACACTTGAAGGTTGAGTGGTTGTGTTGTCAACTTTCAACTGATACCAGGGGTTGAAAGAAATGCCTAAGAGATGAGGAGCTTTTTTTGAAAAAGCAGGAGGAAGTGATTTCTTGCTTTTCTCTGCATCTTTACACACAAGCTTGTTAAAGGTTCATCCGAGCTCTTATCGGCACAGCCACAGCTGGATATCTACTGAGAGTAGATATCCACACACACACACACACACACACACACAAGGGCTAGGAATTCAGGGACTTAGGAGTTGATAGAGGAGAGGGTTTTAAAAGGCACAGTGTGGAGACTCTTGGAGTACACTCAAATGTCAGTGACCAGAGCGATGTTAAGGTCCTAGATGACTTCTTCATGGACTGTAGCTGAGCTACCACCGTGCATGTGGTCTAATGAGAGGAGCTCTGTGAGGCTGCAGTGTGGAGAATCATCCTAAAATTGGTCTTCAACTTTCAAAATGTTACACGAGTGAGAGGTTTAGCTGTAAATCAACTTCACACTTTTTCCACAAAGCCAAACCCTGTTGATGTGCAAAAGGAGGGGAGTTTTATGTACAGATACATACACATGCATGATACACATACACTTTAATCCAGTTTCTGGGCATTTTGCTGTACAGTGTTACAGCTCCTCTTTGGACAATTGTTTCAGAGATAAAATAAAACATGTAATAAAATAGAATAAAGGTTCGAATGCAGAGGTGTATCAGATCCATGACCTCTGTGAGCAGGAGCTCTCCAGCTGCCCCACATGCTTATCCAGCTGCCCTCCTCCCTCTCCATCTAATCCTGCCAGAGGAGTTTAATTTACTGCCCAGAGTTCCCTCACACAATTTCTTTAAAAGTACATTTTATGAGACTGCAATTCCATTTCATAGGCGGCCCTGTACAGTAAATCCTATTTGCGAAGCGTCATATGCGGTCACATTAACATGACAAAAGTGCCAGTCTGCAGTCCTGTGCTTTGCTCTTTCCCATATTATCGCCTGCTGAAGCATTTTATAGGATACCAGAGTGCCAACTCGTGTCCATCAGGAAAGTTGTAGTGGCTACTACAGAGGCATAAGTGTCAAATTCCTCTACACAAACAGCAGCAGAAAACTAATACGAATCGATAATATCACAGCTCTCTCTGTTAAAGCGAAGTTCAGTGGGATCAAGGCATCAAAGCATTGAAGAGATCGAAGGGTGCACATTTATACAGGGCTTTTGAAGAAAGTAAAAAACATGCGAACCCCAGACAGAACACTGTCAATCAGCAGCCAGATTTATTGTAAATACAAGTTTTTCACTTGTAAATCAACCTTCACATCTTGCTCCTGCAGGCAACAGCACAATTTTTTTAAGTTGAGCAAGTGAAAATATGTCATTCCATTCTTCCAAATCTTTTGATTAAACTAGGGCTGCAGCTAAGAATTATTTTTATTATCAATTAATCTGCCAATTACTTTCTCAATTAATCAATTATTGGTTTGGTCTATAAAACATCTGAAAACTGTGAAATACATCCATTATGACAAAATTACATCATCAATTGTCTTGTTTTGGCTAATCAATAACCCCAAAATATAACATTTACTGTAATTTAAGATGAAGAAAATAATCTCATTCTCACATTTAACCATCACATTATTTGCTTTTTTATTGCATCTCTAGAGAAAACATTTCTACCATATGACTTTTGAACACAATCCAGGTGTGAAAATGTAAAACAAAAAGAATAAGAATAAAAGATGTTTTATTGCATTTAATTGCACAAACAAATTAAACACACTAATTATAGCTTTCTCACTGTAACTAACAAGGATCAATGACTAAATCAGTAAGCAGACTTTAAAAAACACGGACAATTTAAAAGTTCACAAAAAGTCATAACAATATAGTCATTGCTATTTAGGGATACAGTCAGGGTAGATTTTTTTTTTCTGCAGGTTCCAGATGGGGAGAGTGGGAGTAGGGAGCCACAGCCATATGGTCCTGTTCCAACAGCCTATTTCTTGTCATTAATGAGCTGTGATTGATTGTATCATCAGTACTGCTGTGTGTAGCACAGGTACTGGATGAAAGCTAAACAAAATGTGTTAAAGTTAAGTGACCTCTGACCTAAATGCTGGACTTCTTATAGCCTAATTGTAGAACCATTCAAGAACCATAAGATGTCCTGTGGTTTGGACCATACTTATCTTGAGATTAATTTTAAATTAAACAAAAAAATACTTTTCCAATCAGATTTATGCTGGCTACAAACTGCTCTTCTAAATATGTAGATCTATGCTATCTTTAAAGGAATAGTTTGACATATTTGGAAATACGCTCGAGAGATAGATGGTCGGTCAATATAAAACTAGAGCCAGCAGTTGGTTAGCTTAGCTTAGTTTAGCAAAATGACTGGAAACAGTGGGAAACATAACCTGGCTCTGTCCATAGGTAACGGAATTACTACTACTACCAGCACCTCAAATCTCACCAATGAACACATTATATCTTGTTTGTTTAATTTGTACACAAATTAAAGTTTAAACAGAACAATTTGTGATTTTACAGGAGGTAATGTTGTAGACTATTTCTTGGCCAGAAGCAGGCAGGGATAAAAAAACAACAACAAAATAATTTATTTTAAGCTAAGATCACTGGCTCCAGGGTAAGGGTTTTTGATCGGATTACAATGATGGGCACAAAATAAAAGACATTTTTAACATGTTGTAACATTTGCTAATACTGAAATGAAAGTCAGCTCCAACTCTATTGAGTTATAGTATTGTATTTATTTCATGTGAGGTGTTGAAGGCCATTATGTATGCCATTAAAAACTTGTCAAATGTAGTGTGTAAAATTAGTACTCAATCAATAATCAATCAGTAAACCCATTCACAAACTCACATCTGATTAGGTTAACAAAGGCTATAGTTTATTCACAGAACTCTGATGTGTCATTGCTTTGCACTTATTTGGTAGCTTAGTTAAAAAGAACACAGAGACAAACACAGCACCCTAAGCCGGCAATCAAAAGTTCAAAAACTGCTGTCTATGCAAGTTTACAATGGTAACCTTCCTTCATGTGTGACAGTATTTACATAAAGGATTCAGGCTTGGTTGGAATATTAATTATTGATGTGAACTGTAATGAATGATTTATAACCAAAGCCAATCAGAAACTGCTGTCTCCCGGTGCCACCTGAGGGGTATTATATATTTATAACTCAAGGACATGCTGTCATTGTTTAGGCCTACCTACTTACTCCTGGGTTACAGTGGAGCAAAGCTTTTGTTTCCCTCTCCATTGTACTTTGCCTTCAAAGACCGTTGCTATTGGCTGTTCAGCGAAAAATGTACTCAGGAGATAACTTGTAGCTTTCATTTTAAGTTTGCTCTTGTAGGGTGCACACATACAAACTATAATGTCAACGCTCTTTTCCTCAGGCTGCACTTAATTTACAATTTTCCTGATCCCTTTTTATTCAGTGAAGAAATACAATTTGATGTTCACAATTCCACTGATCACCTTTACTAAGGAGAAGAAGTGTGGATATATATTTTCTCAACTGTCTATACATATTTTAATGTGAAACATTTGCAGCAGAGGACAACGTTGTGGTCATTGGTAGAAAAACGATCAACAGACTAAAACAACACAGAACAAAGTGTCTGTCATAGTCCATTTGTATTAATCTCAATGAGAACGATGCTGTGCTCGAGAATGCATTTAGCACAGTACCATTACCACTGTATTTAGAAGCATAGCAATATGCAAAGTGGTTTTGATGAATGTGTTCTATTAACAGAGACAGTAAAACAAGGTAATATGTTTATGTGGGCCGGCTGGAAATACATTTGCTTGCTTCAAAGTGATTTAATCACCCATGGGAGTGGAGCAAAATTTGATCGCCGCTTGGAATTAACCCCACTCTGATTGGTGCTATTGTAATTGGAGGTCGTGCAGGTTACTGTAATACACGACGTACAAGTGATAATTAGGAGCCTTCCAATATGCAGAGTAAATTAATTCCTATAAACGAGTTCCCACAATGCACAGGTTCATAGGTTGTTAATCAGACTAGCCTCTTCCTGTATGAAGCAAATGCTTGGAAAACACTTTGCACAGACGATTAACTTTAAACATAAATGTATGTAAATTAAGATTTCAAAATAATCCACATTAGTGGAAGTGACGTCCTCTATGTAAATATCCTCAGCTTGGTATTAAATTATTCTGCATAGAATGTGCATTTTTTTCTTATTTTGAAGATGATTTTTGTCCTTGCATCTGCACCTTATCTCACACATTTAGTCATCCCTTTTTGCCTTCAAATGAATATCAGTTTATTTATTTTTTTATTGACATAGCTTATTGTATATTGTTTTTTTTTTATTATTAAAAAGGAAGAAAAATAGATCTTAAGGGAAATACTCTTTTTCTCTCAGCAGGGTCGGCCGGCCCAGCTGGGCTAGCACTAGTCAGTCACAATAGCTCCCTGAGCTTCTGTCTTTATTGTTCTGTTTACTACCCCCTAGCAAAATATACATCATGCATTATTTAATTCAATAAAAAGTTAGCAAAGCTCATGAGCTTACTAACAGTCACTAAGCAAACTTGTTAGCTCGTAACTTAGTTTGGTCGCTAACGGAACAACAAGTTTACACGTTTGTACGTATCTTTTGTGGAACAGTTTGCACTCAGACAGAGGAGGTTAAATACAGTAAGTGAATGGTGCAACACAGATAGTAGCTTCCTCTATTTTGGACTCTTTGGCTCTCTACCCGGTCAAAGGTCACCATTGTCAACACGGCTTGCTATTGGTCAATAGCGCAAATTCGTGTGCCCACCAAAGTTGAACTCTACGCGGAACATTGAACGGATAACTTGCCTCCCTGAGCGTTTTCTCTGATCGTGGCGATCCCGTTGGAATTAATTGTTTTACAGCAGACTGTCCTGCTATGAATGCTTTCTGTTTTTTTGTAATGAGCACACTGCACCAAATTCCTAGCAACTTAATTACATGCAAGTATTGAATCTTGATTTAAAATGTTGCCGTTTTAAATCTTTCACAACGGATAAATGCAAAAAAAAGTAGGTGCCATCATGGAACCCATAAATATAAAATTCTCTATTTAATTTCAAATAATTTTTCTCAAAGACGAACACGGGACATAGGAAGAAAAAAAAAACATTAAATTTCATTTCAGTTGGACTTGGTCCCACACAATAGCTAGTCGTCTGGGAATTCCCTCCCTCGCCTATTCAAGAAACTGAATTTACTGTGGGGATTTAAGGCCCGAATGATCTCTACCTCTGCCAATTTAACAAAGGGATACTGAATTGTGTCATACATGTATTGGAAAATCTATGGTATGCTGTATATTGAAAAGGTGCCCATTTCACCTTGGCTATTGCACAAAGGCCCACTCATGCTCTGCTTCTTGTGTATTATCCTCCTACTACTTCACACCCACACATACAACAGCCTATTGTTGAATGCCATATTTCTTTTTTAAGGGTTCAGTTCTGAGGAAAGTTCAAGAAGAAAATCAGCAGCTTCAGAGAGGAGTGGCATTGCTCTATCAACTTTTTGATGCCTTTTTAGTATATTCTTACCACTTGCATACATTACTGTACATCGAAGTCTCATGCAACATCCATATGCTGCAGCGAGTTGTTCAATATTACACACCAGATGGCCTTAGGTGCTAGTAAGAAGAAAGCAAAAGCACTAAGATGACACACCAAGGCATCAACCCATCAGTCTCTTTCAAAAGGTTTCTCTCCCATTCATAAATCAATAATTTTCCATCATCCGTAGACACACAGTAAACTGCAACACTGCATGATTTCCAGCATAAAGTGGAGTTCAAAGGCTTTGCATATTTGTTAGAATTATGCAAGCTAGTCCCTCTCATGGCTAAGCCTCAGTCTCATGATGGTGCTCGAACCTATTCTAAAGGATCCTGTCTGAAGTGGGGGCCATTTGAAGTGGCTTTGGCAGCTGCTGCAGGAGGTAGGTACCCATGCAAGAGATCGGCGGACTCATTGTTAAAGAGCTAGCCAACATTTTTGCTCCGGTTGTTTGGACATTCTGCGGACAAGATTTGGTCCTTCATTTCGCTTCTCATGTCAGTCGCCTATATATTTGTGTCTATGGCAAAATGACAAGCCATGAAAATGGATATGACCAAAAGATGTGTGAAGTGTGCATGAATAAAGTGTTTTGGGTTGAGGGAGTACTTGATGTGGCAATGTACATCAAACTACATAAACCATGCAAAGTAAGTGATGTGCAGGATCAAAATGGATTGCACAAAGGGGATAGTTCTAGGTAAATCCTGCAAGGCAAATGTTACAAAGAGTAAGGCCAAATGGGAAATTGATGGACATTCATGAGCATCTACAGTATCTACTACTGTGTCATCATAATTAGCATAAAAGCTCTATTGTATCATAATTCTGGTGACATGGTTCACTCAGTACTCAATTACACATTTTGAAAAATCTGATTAGAATAAGAATTCCAGTAAAGTGGTCTGTACTGAAATTAAGTTATTTCTCAGAAAGCAAGTGGGGAGGAATCCCTTTTTCAAGATGTACAGCTGTGTAATAGACCAAAAAAAAAAAAAAAAAAAAAAATACAATATAGACAATCCATGTGACAAAATTATACATTGAATGTGAACATATATGAAAAAGATGGATCCAGGAAGTCAAGCAGTTTCCAGGTGTCGCAGAACAGCTTGAGCCTGAGCCACACAACCTCCTCTCCACCATGTAACCTTTGCACATTGTTCACAGAGGTAGGAGAGAGAAACAAACACACAGAGGGAGAGACAAGAGGAGAGGCTCAACTCTCTCTGGATGAAGCACCGACAGCCAGGAGAGAGGGAGAGCGGTCTCAGGATGGCCAATGGTCCAGCACAGAGAAGCCTGATTTAACAGAAAGAGAGAGAGAGAGAGAGAGAGAGAGAGAGAGAGAGAGAGAGGGAAGGCGGTACAGGGAGAGAGAGAGAGAAAGTGATAGAGCGTTTACAACTTACAATTTTGTACAGTAGGTCTATTTCAATCCCATATTATACAAAGGATAAGGGGCTAACTTGTGTTAGCAATCTTTATTATGGGCCTAGTTGAATTATTTATTGACTTTTTCTATTGATTTGATTCATTATATATTTGATTCCAATCACAAAGTGACCGTTTGAACTGAAGTGATATTGCAAACTATTTTTAGTGCATGCCCACACAGATATTGCACAAATCAAATTACCTGCACTGACATGGTCAGTCACAAACAAAAATCAGAACAAACAACGTGAATATGTGCTGCTATCTGCGCAAACATTTATTTTCTTGTCATTCACAGTTGCTTTGAGACAGCAGCATGCCTCATTGTCTCCTCTCCATCCTGCCTGGCAAAATGCTGTTCAATTTTTTATCTTAAAATGATTTGATGCAGCAGAGGTATAGCTGCATTGAGTTGGGGGTAAATTTGATTTAATGACAAAAGATCTTTTTAGAAAAAGACTCTCTGGATAGTCATGACAGCAGGATTATTATGAGGAATTGTCAAATGATGCAATCATAGAAATGCTTTTGGCAACATTGATATTATTGCTGCATGTAAACTCAACAAAATAAACACATTTGCATTGTAATGTGTCCAATACCTTTGATAATATTCAACTGAAGTACCATTAGACTTAGTATTGGCCCTCCTTTAGAAAACATTGTTTGGATTATCATGGTTTACAGCCTCTGTCTGCCCCCTTTTCCTGGCATATGTTATCTGCAGTCGCAGCTGTATGGCACCAAGTACAGAATATCCTCCATCTGCTGATCCAGTCATGCACTCCTTTATTTCCATCCTTCTCATTCTCCCAAGCCCACCTGACGGACCCAGCGGAGGGGCTAACCTGCTATAAACATGGCTGCTCCACAGTGTTGGCAAGAAACAAACCTTTTCCCTTCCTGGAAGAGGCTGTGCTGCACTGATGTGCCATGCAATCTGCGTGGACTGGCTGATGGTTGCACTTAGTTCCACTCCTTTCTGCCAACATGAACAGGCCCCTACTGGAAATGTTTTAGAGTATGTGCCAGTGTTCCCACTATCCCTTGAATGGCCGTGAGGGTATTGTGCCACAATTGCTGGTGCTGCTGTAGAATACCCAATTGGTTATTCTATTATTGAAGTTGCCATCTGCTGCAATTGAAGTAGACTTCTCTAACAATATGTCATTGGTTGGTTATTTCTAATATTTGCTTATTTATATTAGCAGTCAACTCTACTGTCTCCTCAAGCTGATAGGAGATGGATAGACAGTAGTGAGAGAATTATCAATCAAAATCCTATATAACAGGCTCACAGAAATATGCAGTTTATTGTGACATTGATTTTGCATATTCATTTTCACTCATTATGCCCTAATTGTCAGAATATGCAAAATCCCCTTTATTTACTAATTGATGAACACACAGAAACTGCTACTAAAAAGGGGATTGCAATACAATATCGCTGATTAGCAGGGCTGCTTAAGTTTTACTTTTTTGAAAATCACAATTTGAAATTATGCTGTATTGACAAATTATAGCAAGCTGTAAATATAACATTTACATTAGCCATATCAGATTAATTTGTTTGCTTACATGTTTAAAAATAGAGCATTTGTTTTGAGCATGGTGTCCCACTTCAGAGATTTCTTGTTAGAAATGAACTGTAAAGCAAAATATTACAGCTTAAGGAAGATAAAAGAGCTGCTATTCCTGTTTGATTAAGTAACTTTGTTTCCCAGAAATAAATGCACAGCATAGACAAAAAATGTCCTACACATGAAACTAAAGGGAACACAGGGGACCTATAGCGAAAAGGAAGTCATTGTGCTTTTGCATGATTAATCAAGTCTACATTCAGACTCACTAGCAAGACATTGTTCTATTAGCATTGTTTAACAGGAAATAATGTACTCGGGGAGGAAGGGGGCAGAAGGGTCAGTCGGGGAAAAGATAAGAAGCAGTGAGAGACAGAGAGTGAGTGAGGAAGAAGAGCAAAAGGGAAGTTAAAGGAGGAAGGTCCTGGGTGTCTGCAGAGAAGTCAGAGCCTGCGGGGACCCAGTATGTACAAGGCAGCAATTATACTTGATGAAGTGGCTCCCTTAGCAGCCGCCTTCAGCAGTCATTTCCCACTAGTACGCACCACGCCAGAGCCACATACATCTTCCTGTTGCAAAATATCTCATTAACGACCAGTAGATGGGACGTCACTTATCTTTATCAAACATATGCAGAAGTGCCCCCTTATGATTCTCGTCTCCCACTTCCCTCTCTCTTTCGCTCTTAGACTTAAGATGCATTGTCTTAAAGGCAAATCTGTTTCATTTAGCAGCATAAAGGCAGACGGGAGGTTAGTCCACTGAAATGGAACAACTTTCTTCATTACTAAGCAAATGGCAGGGTTTTTCCTATTGCTCCAGCGAAGACGGGTGGTGGAGGGGATCAATGACACTGTAATGGGCATAATTAGCACTATAAAGTCGAAGCAAGAGCCATGAGAATATGGAAATGAAGGCTGATTTTAATGTCATAAATTACTTCTTGAAGCATATTCCTATTACGTGTTCCAAGAAACCTGTTAAGTGGGTTAAGTGTCCTTTATTTTGGAGACAGGGTTTCAGTAGGATTAGTAATTTTCTTGTAGTGGATGGACTGCCATTTAGAAACTTGAAAATGCCCCATTTCACTAAACAATGGGAAGTCAAGTCACTTTGCACATACAAAAGGACCTTTAAGACCACATGAGCGAGTGAAAAGTGGTGAAAGTGTATCTGACTGACAGCCAAATCAAATGAAACTTTTTTTTCTCTCTCTCCCCTCAATAACTATACATGCAGAGAATTTTTAAGGTGGACGACCTGCTTAAATTCAATTTCCAACCTATAAAACGATCTACATCCTTATAAAAAGGTTATTCAACACGTTCAGAATGGTAATTAACATAAGCCAAAAGAAAAAAGTATACCACAGCTCGCTCAGAAAGCCAAATGAAAGAAAGTGTGATGAGACGAGGGCTCATCTCTACCTCCGTAAACTGCCAAGTTTTTCCAACCACCTTTACACTTTCTCAGATACCATCTTGTTTCTTTGCTTCTTACAATAAGGACATTTTTCTCATTTACAAGGCACGGACTATCTCCTGCAGGCCATTCGTTTTTGCTGCCATTTAAGCAGATTGTGGAATCAGTTGTCCTGGATGATAAGAGTCTCGTCAAATATACATCTACAATCGGCCATCAAAGTAAACAAAGATCCCTGCTGTTCAA
Source organism: Perca flavescens (assembly GCF_004354835.1). NCBI lineage: Eukaryota > Metazoa > Chordata > Actinopteri > Perciformes > Percidae > Perca > Perca flavescens. The sequence goes on from NC_041349.1 coordinate 18,290,289, forward strand.
AAGTAATTACACTTTGTCACCTCTGCTCTTATTCAAGCATTGTGCGGTTGGTTTAACAGCTGTTTGACATTGCAAGGCTTGACAGTACAATTCAGAATTTAGGAGGAACCAGCAAGCGTATGGACCATGAATGCATTTTTTCCAAGTCAAAATATTATGCTTTTCCGTATTTCCTGTCATATCTATAATGATATAATGTTGGATTTTCATGTTAAATGTGACCCTTAAACTTCAAATAATGGAGGTAAACGTATTTCAGCAAAAATCCCTGTGAGCTGAAACGTTCAGATTTTCAACTGTTCTTAAATTCTCTCAAGTTTCAACAGTTTTTTTCTAGTCTCTGCTAAATGTTACGCAACTCCAAGCCGGTCTTCTATGATTGGTCATCTGCTCCAGCCAGACTGGAGTGTTTTTTTTGGGTTTTTTTTTTAAGCTACTGCAGTGTTAACATTGTCGCATGTCCAACAGAGCGTCTCATACAGCAGAATGATCTCATGAAGTGGCGTATGTATGACACAACAATTCTTATGCTGTTATCGGCATGTTATGAAGACCCACAGTCACTTTTCAGTGTGTTTATCAACGGCGTTTGGCCTCCATTGACTTACGTTACCTTGTGTTTGTGTGTGAATTGACGCCGTAGCAAGTAGTATCAAAGTACGAAAATCCGCACAGGGAGGTTGGTCAGGGTGGTGATGGACAAAAACACAGGACTTTCACCCAGGAGACCGGGGATCACGTCCTGGGTGTGTTGTTTCTTTACCACGTTTTTCTTTTCCTAAACCCAACCCAGTTCTTTTTTTCGTGTATGTTTACGCGAAGTCATGATGTCACGTTGCATACAGAGGGTAAATACAGGTGCAGCAGCCATGGGCAGTATGATAAAAATAAAGTGTTTTTTGAACATTGAAGAATGTAAACATGTTCTAGTAGGATCACAAAATTATATATGAACCTGAAAATTCTATAAAAAAAACTGATCATAGTGATTAAGAAAGCACAGTAGGCCACGATGCAGAAAGGATAAGATTTTCTTTCTACAGTAGTAATGCACACAAGACCAAAAATCCACAGACATGTTAGCATCTCTGTCTGTACTCAGGCACAATTGTGCTTTGAGCTAAATGCTTACGTCCTACAATCTCACAGTGGCAATGTTAAGTTGCTGAAATTTTAGCAGATGTAATGTTTACCATGTTGTCCATTTAAGTTTAGCATTTTAGTATAGTAATATTTGCTAATTAGCAAAGTTTTGGACAAATTAAGATTTTGACATTATGACGGTGTGAGTTAAAGGAATAGCTTGGCGTTTTGTAAAATATGCTTATTTTCTTTCTGTTGGAGAGTTAGATGAAATCACTGATACTGCTCTCCATTAAATATAAGGCTACAGCCAGCAGCTAAACGGCTAGCCTGGCTCTGTCAAATGGTAATGCAATCTGCCTACCAGCATGTCTAAAGTGCACTAACGTTATATCTCATATGTTTATCCATAAAACTTTTTATTTTAAATGACAGTTCAATGTTTTTTCAGGAGGTTATGTGCCAGATTTTTTCTTAGATGCGATTGGTAACTTCCTGGGGTCTCAGATGGTCGCCTGGAAACTAAGAGACAAGACATTAAATAACAAATCATGGTTGTTAGAGTGATATCGAATTTCTCATTTAAATCTCCATCAGAAAGTGAATACGCATATTTCCCAAAATGTTGTAGGTTGGTTTAAAGGATAACCAGTTTTTTAAAGTTCTGAGGGTACATGAATGTTTTTGAAAATGTTATGATGTTATGATTATATCAATCCATTAGCTGTCGAGGCATTTCACTCAAAACCACAATTTGTCAACTCATGGTGATGCTAGAGGAAAAGTCAGGCGACCATCTAACACAGAGGGCTCATTGTCTGGGGACCATACTTTTCTGAAATAAATTCCAAGGAAATCCATTCAATAGTTGTTAGAAAATTTCAGTCTAGACCAAAGTGGTGGACTTAATTGATTCATCAATAGAGCCACAATAGCGTGACTAATAATCAATGCTTCTCTCTATGAACTATTTCTAATGGACAAATGTATCATGTTTAGCTCATATTTATATTCAGGTGTTCTAAAATAGCCTACAGCTACATAATAACAGTCTTATGAAACTCATAAGACTCACTCATAATCATACAGCCTTCATCTCCTCCTCTTGCTACCCAGACCTCTTCTCTATCTGCCTGTCTCTCCAGTTTATGTTCCATCCACCTCTCCTCTCCTCTCCTCTCTTGTCACTCACATGCTCCTACTACAAAAGGTGCCCAGATGCCTTAAATCTTCAGCATTGATCTCCTCCAGCAAAAGGGTGACCCACGTGGGATCCGCCTTACTAATCACTGCCTGAAACCACTCTGGGCTCACAGGCCGAGAGATAAAGACAGCCGTGAGCTTTATTCAGCTTAAGCAGGCCTCAGCGGCTGTCTCTGTCGGGATTGACAAGCAAGACTGTTTCTGAGGTGAAAAATTGCCGCCGGCCAGCCTACTGTGAGCTCCCTTTCCATCTCACTATCCAAAAAGTTCCCCCACAATCTGTGGGACAAACACAAAGAAATGTCACCTCTGAGCTGGCGTGACGCACGCTGCACAGCAGGTCAACACGGCATCAGATCCCATGCATAATAATTTTTGTTTCATTGTTTTTTAATGTTTATTATCATTATTATTTTTCTCTTTTTTCCCACCCTAGAACTCTCAAGAGGTGGTTGTGTGATAAACGATGAACAGCAAGGCCTAGAGAGTAAGCTTCGCATGGTTGCACAGAATCCACAATTAGCCATTTCATTAGCATCCATTAACATTTCATTTCATTGTGTATATGGGAGCAACAGTAGAGGAGGTGAGGGCAGATGCTGCATTTTCCCATTGACCCGTGAATACACATGAATGTACTCTGGTGGCACACTAATAGCAGTTCCTGTTTATGCATATGATCACTAAACATAGCCAGGTGGGAGCCGTTAACTATTGAAAGTTTTAGAAAGAGTTGAACGCATTGGGATAGGTAAACGTGCATCAGGGTAAGTGGATATATACATTTGGGTATAGCTGCACTTAAGCTTTCAACATACAGTTTATTTATCTTCTATTTTACACACCCTATTCGTGACAATTTAACATAGACTTTTAGATTCTGGATATTTTGCAAAACTTGAATGTTAGCTTAATGCTGGAATCAGATATCATGTCATTTTTTTCCTTTTTTAGATGTTAATTTTGTCAGATAAGCCAATCAAGCTTGATTGAAGCTTGATGTGATGGATTTTCATGTTACTGCAATAATCCAGCTGCCGTGCAAGGTAACGTTTCTGCAGGGGCTGACATTGTCATCTAATTCCAATATTAGATATAGTTTTGATTTTAACATCAAGTATACTTAATATTTAAGTATATTTCTTAACAAGTTCAGATATCATTTTGGTACAATATGGCCGTCCCACGCAATGCTCTCAGTAATGCACAGAGTCAGCACTCCACAGTGGGATTTTTTTAAATCCAGCATCTTCAACCATGATGTGTAGGAATATAGCGATGTGTGATTATGTGTGTGTTGGTGGTAACAGGGTCTCTGCCTCTGACATTTTCAAAGACACTCAGCTACAGAGACGAGCTTGAGGATCTATTAATTTCAGTGGAAGCTCGGTCATTACAAAAGGTAAACGCTGACATTTCGGCTAGCGTGTTATTTTGACTGACTGCCTATTAGAGAGTGTAATGCGGCGCGCAAATGTATACTTCAAGCCTCAGTGCTTCAGCAATGGACAGTGAGAGCGGACGGCTCAATCCACTGGTCTTTATTTAGCAAGGTCGCTCAGGACATTAGTAGGTTTGAACACAGGCAATGCAACGCCCCACACACACATATACACACAGGCACTATCGATAACATTGCTGTCAGCAGAACTCTTTACCTCTGAATGGCTAGCACTATTAAAAGCTTGTCTCCATTTACAGTATATTGGTCCTGTTTATAGGAGATAGGAGTTATAAATCCATTGTTATGGCTTTTTGTCAGCCTCTAACTTAGGGAAAAGCTCTGTAGTCACAATTTCTGATCAATGGTCCTTATCCACCACATGACAGCTTCTGCAGATTGGATTGAGTAAAACCACCAATTGTCGAGCTGTGAAATTTAAAACTTTTAAATTGTCACCATACCAGTTCAAGAAATGTAAACTATAATGGTTGACAAAGACTTATTTATTGGCTTGTCTGACCCACTATAAAACCATCACTTTGCTTGAAATGATACATTCCGTGCAGTGAAGGATTACCAACAAATAATTGACCTCTCTCTTGCGATGCACCAGCCCTGTAATTTTGAAAATGGGAGCTCTGCATACGTCAGTACCCTGTTAAACCTGCCGGTTGCCACCAACTTCAAGAAACGGGTTTATGAGTTTCAGAGCCTCAGAGGTTGAACTTTCAGTCTTTGAGCCGCTGCAGCTCACCAAGCAGACAGTTACTGCTTTGTTTCCCACTGGGAGGTGAGGGCTTTGTTTTTGTTCCTCACAAGTGTCACTCCTCGGGGGTGTCTTATAATTCCCCTTCTTGTCTTGCTTTTATAGCTGCGTTGTTATGTCGGGTGGTTGGTGGGTCATGGAGGGCTGGGCACACCCCTCATAAAAGGTCCTCGTTCAGAAAAAAATGTTGAACTTTTTTTATGGGTCTAATTGGAACTTGGCAGTGCAGCCATGTGGGCTGCTGGTAGGGATTAGACCGGTGGCTCAGTTGGCTGACTCCTGATGGAACACTATGGACCCAACGCAGACTCTCCCCTTGTTACCCTGGAGGGAGAGGGACAGGGTGTATGTGTGTTCATCTGTGTGTGGAGAGCATGGAGGATGGGGAGGTGGTGGGAGGCTACAGCCCTGCTCCAAAGTGATTAGTCTCGGCCAAAAGGTACCCTTGTCCTTCACAGATGGCTGGGCATTCACCCCCCATTAGTGGAAGAGAAAGAAGAGCAAAAGGAACACAGAGGCAGAAGAGACACCTGTGTGTCCGCTTAACAAATAAACTCTTGCTGTGATCTATCCATGGACTGGATTTGTTTTATACAGAATGTAATTTACTCTCTATCACAGATGAAAACGCATCATGGAATATATCCAATGCGGGAAAAGTTAGTCAGCCAAGCAGAATCCCATGATGAAAAAGAATTAGCATTTTCAGCCCATGGGGGAAAATGACAGAGTAAGAGAGACAGGAAAAGGAAGGTAGGCAAAAAATGAGGATACCGGGGAGGGAGGTCGAGGGGAATGGGATTTCCATAGTTTGCACAGAGGCCTATTTGGAGTTCAATGTAATGTTGTTGATACCTTATAATGTTTTTTTTTCTCAAACTAAAAGAAAACAAAATGTAGTTTGGAAATCATCAAAGTGTTTTCTTTCCCCCCTCTTTCATTCTTCACTCAGACACCGCAGCGTGGGTATGGAGGGGTTGACGCATGACAGTTTGGCACAGTTTCAATGAAGGGTTATTTATTGGGGGGGGGATCAGTAGCTCATTGGAGTAATGACTTCAGAGTGTGCGAAGGTAGGCTGCGAGCAAATTTCATCAGCATCTCAACTCTCTCTCATCCACCTGCATTAATTTCAGCATTGCCCTCAGCTCCCTCAGATGGAGCTCTCCCTACAGCACAGATGCCCTATAGCTCTATCAGTGTAACAGCGGTGGGGGCAGCTGAAGTAGGCGTGCGACTGAGAAAAAAGTAAAAGCTAAGGATTCTGCCAGAATCATGGATGGCTTTGAGAGAGATGACTTTGAAATTTTTGGAAAAAAAATATAAACAGTAAAACTTGATTATACAGCACACATTTGCATTGAGTGTGATCCTGTGAGTCCTGAGGTAACTTATGTATAGACGTTTGTGATCATGCTTGCATTTCTTCTTAAAACTATCTAGACTACAAATATAGGCCTCAAGTTTGCAAGACAGTTCTAATTTAAATCACAATTGAATTATTGGTCAGAATAAATGCACATTTTCCTCAAATCATAAAGTCCTAAAATGATAATTTTATTAATTCTCTATGATTTGACTGCATTTCCCTTGTGACACTGTAATAAAAAAAAAGTGGCAACATTGCTGAAAATAAACTCTCAGTGTTTCCATCTGCAATCTAAAAAAGAATGCAAATGAAATTGCACTTTGATATTCTGATAACCCTATTTCCTCTTTACGAGCTGAGGAAAAATGTGCAATTTTAAAGACAAGGTATCTTTTCTAAAGAATCCCTTTTCAGGAGTTAACTATCTAGGGGAGCAACCATTGTGTTAATAGGCTAAGAGCTGACTATTCTTGCACCTCAGGAAGTGTAATTGGCGTGGCAGAAAGGGAAGAAGACAGCCTAATCATCATTATGTTGACCAGGGTAGTTTGAACTGTCTCGTCCAGAAGTCTAAAAAAAAGTATGAACAATACTGGATGATTATATGGTTCATAATAACAATACACAATAACAAAAAGGACAGGTCAAATAAGGCGTATATCAGCACAACCAGCAGCAGCATTATAGAGTATTTTCTATTCAGACTATGAGCTTAACAAACATGCCGTATTCTAAATAAGGGCCAGCTGATGGTTAATTAGCCATGTAGTGACAAATCATCAGCTGGCTACATCTACTTTTGGAAGTTTCCTCAAACTCAGCCAATGAGGAGAACTTATTGTGGACTTGCAAGGTAGGCGGACCACATAGCCACAAACACAGATGTGGAATAATGCAGGTAGGCATTTGAGGAAATGTAAAAATTGCCATGTTGCAATGCTGCCAAACCGACTCACTAACATTATGGCTGCTGAGTTTGTGTAAACATAAAAAAGAGGGGGGAAAAAAAGAACTAGACAAAGAGATACAACTCCAAAAAACAATGCTGAACCAGTTTTAGTGTGTAAACACTGAGACAAGACATTGCTGACTCTATGACCAGCAGCAGCAGCTCCTCTCATTCAAAAAGCTGCGTGACAGCAGAACCAGGAAGTAAGCAGGAAAGATCACAGATGATCCCACTTACACATTCAACCATAGGTTCCAGAAACTCCCTCCTACTTTGGGAAAATGGGACACAAACTGTGCCAGCACTTCTGTCTGAAAGTAGTTTGTGCTCAACAAGCCATCTACTTTAGTTCTCTGCATGAACTGGTAAACTGCCCCATATCTGACGGTGAGCACAGAAAACACTCAGAAATAAAGCCCTAATGACATGCTTGACCTTATATCTGAAGAACTAAAGCAGGTGAAGTGAATGACAGAGAGCCATGGGCAGTGATGGTCCATAAGTAGATGATAATCGAGAGCTCCCCAGTGAGGGCTTTTAAAGACCATCAGCACAGAACCATGGAGCGCAAAAATGTACAATAGCAAATCCTAGTTGACACCTCTTAGCTGCACAGGTCAGAGCGACTAATGGCCTTCCCAGAGAGCACTGCAACGACAAACAACCCAGGTAGCTAAGTTCACATTCTATCTTTGGGCTGCTTCAGCATGCGAGCGTGATTTGCTTTCTGGCCCATTCCACTATTTACTGGTCAAGTCAAACAAATTTAATTGTGTTTTCTGAGCAAAGTGCTGTGACAGAAAGAGTAAAGGGAAATACAATGTTGTTAAATGAAAAACAGAGATGGGGGTGTTGGAGGGGGGGTAAAGGCCAAAACATGACAGCTTTTAAAAGACAATTGCAAAGCCATTAGGCACTGATGTGGGGAGAAAAGGAGGTTAAGGTAAAAGTTGCGTTGGGTAAGCTAAAAGGTTGTGTGCACCTTGTATCCCCAATTACTGTGCTTATCATGAAAGAGGCACAGTTGCAGTCGCCCATAGTGGCAGGGACTCTGTCTTTAGAAGTGAAGGAGTAAACAAGTGTCATTTGAGACGCTGCCACTGAAATTCCAATTCAGACTCAATTTTCCTTGAAAACAATGAGATTAATTAGCTTCATAAACTCAGACAGTGTATGAAAAAGTAATGGCCACATTGTATCATAATGCCATATGGTATCATTATAGCAAAGCTGAGCGCTTATTATAAGAATGGGATTTCTATTAGCCATCACTCAAGACCTCCTGGCAGGTTTACGAATATCAAACTGGTCAAAGAAAAGAGGCCCTAACAAATAGTGTGTGCATGGTCACTAATTCGGAAATTGGTTGTGGAGACAAACCCACTGTGGGGAAAAAACACCAGTAGAATCTTTATTAACAGAGTGTTGCAGTATGGAGTAGAAATCAATCAGTTTCCAGCTGGACTACTGAAAAGAAGCCCGATGCACCCAAAATAGAAAATTAAGTGCATTAAGAGCATGGTATGCCTGATCAATTTACTAAATCAAACTAAGTCAAAATGTTTATGAATTGAGGCAATACCAAATTCATATATCTGGCATCAGTAAAGAGTTCTATGCCAAACCAATAGCTCTGCAAAACTATATGTAGGCTACATTTATTTATGAAATAAACAGCAAAAAAACAAGAACCACAGGTGTAGCAGGGGTACGAGTTCTCCCTCAGGGTTACTACAGTGAGGTAAACATACTTGGACATGGCAGTCATTCATGTCCTTGGAATATACTGTAAGGTGAACCTGAAGTCCCCTGTTCTCAGCTGCTACGCAGAAAAGTGTCTAAATAGACTTTGAGCTAGAGTTGGACCTGGCCATCAGTAGGCCCTCTGGCATCATTAGTCATTCAACTAATGTCTGTAATTACCATTTTCACCATGACTTATTCATTCAAAGTACACACTGTAATCTAGTGTTCAGTACTTCCAAGTAGAACAAAAATATCCACCTCAAAATTAGTTTTAATGATTAACCCAAGACATTAAGTTCTTTAACTTCAGTCCTACTGCTCAACCACCTGCTGTTTTTTAGTCCACAGATCATTAAAACACATTCCCAATTACACTACAGCTGCTGTGTGTGTGTGTGTGTGTGTGTGTGTGTGTGTGTGTGTGTGTGTGTGTGTGTGTGTGTGTGTGTGTGTGTGTGTGTGTGTGTGTGTGTGTGTGTGTATGTGTATGTGTATGTACCCATCCTAAATTTTAAGAGCATATTCTGGTAATATCTTTCATGTTTGTATATTTCACACATGCTTAAAAAGAGATGCTTTCGGCCGTATTTATATTTTAAGAAAAACCAAAGCATGAATATATTATTAGTAATGATAGTTAATTAATTCCCTTCATCAATTTCATTTACGATTACTTACTTGTATATTAGTCAGATCTGCATAGCTTTCAATTATCTGTGGATGCATGCTTCATTAATTTAATGTTACAAAGAAATGTAATCAGAATTTATAATAGACTTAATGAAGTGTCTCTGTTTCGTTTAGGCTGAGAATTATTTGACATATTTATTTGTAACAGGGACAGCATGATCACTTCTTGTGTGACCCTAAAATGAGGTAATTATATTAATGTGTAAAAACACACGCACGCAAATTTCACTTAGAATTTCCTGACATACTGTAATTTCATATTATCCTTTCAGACAACACCCAATTAACTGCATCAAGTAATAATTGCCAGTTCATTGGGGTAACACACAATTCATTTGGAACTATTGCAAGTTTGAGTTTTGAAAAGTAACTCTTTAAAATTGAAATTCATATCTTGTCTGTCACAGTACAAACTTGTTTTGTTGTACTTGTTTTTACTTTTACTTGTTGCACTTTGTTACAGTTTTTTGGATTCACCAACCAAGAACCCAAGTGAGTTTTATCCTTGAATTTTGAAATCCCTGCTTTGTCATGTTTCACAATTGAGTTGTCCCCTCTCTTTTAATTTCCTGCTGAAATAAGCAGACACTGTTTGAACAGGAACCCGCCTTACATGGAGGTCCAAGAGACCACATGTACAGCTACTCTGATAGCATGTGTCCATTTTAAGATCTCAGTCATGTGAAAGTCAAAAGAAGTGACAGGCCTCAATGTCCTTTTAAGCCAATTTTATATATTCCTTATTTTGTTTCTTGCAGCTTTAAATAAAATCCAACGAGAACCACTGATGTGCTTGCCTACCAGGTGGTTTGTTCAACATGTGCATCTAGGAGCTGCAGTCATGAATCAAAGTTAAGCCACGTCAGCAGGCCAGCAAATTCCCACCAGAGTGGCAGTAGTCGGGAAAGAGGTTCGTCTGATGCATGTTGACCCATTCAAGAAGGTCAGATTGGCATGAGAAAGGCCTCGAGAGACCAGATTACCAGCATGCACTTTGAAGAAAGATCTGCAGAAGCATGTGTGTAGAATCCAACGCTTGAACTTTATCTGACCCAGGCTGGTAAAAGAGGCCAATGGAGCTGAAAAGAATGATGACTTCGAGGACCTGTTTTGCCAAGATGCCACACTGTCCCAAAGGAAAGGCCAGTCACGCATGGATCCAATAAAGTCAGCCGCAGTGCTCGAGCGCGCCTTGCAGGAGGGATTAAAAGGGGTAAACGTACAACTGGCCAGCCTTGCCCTGCTGCTGACACATCGGCTCCATACGTGCTGGGATGATCAGGGTCAGTCGTCTGCCTCCAGTGAAAAGCCAGGGCGATTTTTGATAGGATTACCTCCAGCATCAACAAAGCCTGCCTTCTTTAACCCAAAAGCCTTGCTACTGTGGTGCAAGTGGAAGGAATGACCAAGTGGAGACTGAGGCTGAAGAAGGAACCAGTCCCTTTCTAGGACATAAATGACAGTGAGTCAGTAAAAATAAGGAAAGCTAAATACAAAGTTGCTGAAATTGTAAGCAGCACAGTTAAGTCACACAAATGTGTGCTTTGTTATATTTGGCTTTCTTAAATTCGAATTTCTAGGTATCCATTTCTACTTGGCAATATCTTGAGCACTGCCGCAAGGACTTTTGTAAAACTTCAGTAAATACCGTATACTGATGCTAGTTTTGGAGGGTTTGTGTGTGAAGGATTGCTAGGAGCAAGTAACAGCTTATGACAGATGAACCCCGCACCAAAATGAACAGAATGATAAGAACTATTGCTCCTTCATGTTGGAACGTAAAGACTACCTCTGGGGATGCAAAGAAAACTGTTTAGAAAGATAATATGTCTTTGCTTCTGCAAATCTTCAGTATACAGAGCAACACAGTGTTGGGTAGCTTCCAAGTTAAAACTATGTTTTTACATATCGCCAGAGAAAAAAAAGAAACGCCAGAAAATGGATGTTGTGTTCCACTTTGTGTGGTATCTAATTTGGCAGCCACAGCTGATGATGTAAGCCCCTAAGAGAGGCCACAGGGATGGGTAAAATGGCGAGAAGACTCGATATTAATGGTTTTGGTATCCAGAAAGGTAAGCAGACACCAGAGAACATGTAGGGACAGCAGGAAAAATCCTGGATGGATATAACTAATCCTTTTTGCTGACAGCTCAGGCCTGAACGCATTGAGATCCCAGGTATCCACCAAACAGCTTCCATTCCTTACATCCCTATTAGATGGGAAGTCTACAACACTTTAAACCACAATGTGTTTGGATTTTATTGTGATTATCTAACATCTTTCAAATTATTCTCTACGTTTTTGCTTGTAGAATCAGTCTATATATTGCTTTCAGCCTGTTCACCTTAGGGTCCATTGTTTAGATCCATGACGGCTGTGTTAAATCAGTCTGCCACGGCATCAGCTTTCGACCTCCCTGTCTCTGTGCATACACGCCATACATTGCAGTCATTGCTGCTGCCTGAGCATTTTAAACAATAATCCACATTTCAGTAAATAAACTATATATATAACAGCTATTTGACATATTTTACAAATACACACAGTAGTAGTAACATTTATACATTTAAAAAATGACAAATTTCCAATTATTCTTATCCTGATTGAAGCTCCAACCAATGCTGTCCCCCAGTTTGTCCTCACTTTACCGCAGCAGTATGGATTATTCTGCCTCACTTCTCTTCAAAAGCAAGGCAACAGTGGCCCGGCGGTGCGGTATGTCTTGAAAATCTGAACATGACCAAGAAGATGTCGAGTAATCCAGGGTTAACGTGCGCGGTCAAATGGAAATCCTGCTCAGATTGCAAAGCAGCATGGGTGTCCATCCGCCTCCTACACTGCCTTTCTGTAACATGAGACTAGCTGCCAAACACTGTAAGAGCACCGGTATACCAGGTCCATTATAACAACACAGCGGAGTCTGATTATAGATGACAGCTGGGTACAGGTAAGCATGTACCCTGCTGCACAGCTGTGGCTCTTGACCCCAACTTACCTTTTATATGTTCCGAAATATCACGTGAAAGTCCCTGGTTACCTCCGGTCCACATCAGCTACACCTGGCAGGAGGTGCGAAGGACTGGGAAGCTTTCAAGCTCTTACTATTCACTGAAGAGTGAGGAAGAAAAAACAGTGACAGTTAATTACAATTAAGGGAATGAGTCGCCTTAAATCTTATGCCAGACCATTCTTTAGCCCCGGGGCGCTTCAGGCATGTGACTCCATCACTGGAAAGAGACACAAATGAGAGAATTGGGACAACAAAACATCTCACAAAAGGCAGCTGGATGCCCTCAGCACTGCAGTTTTACCTGAGCACTTTGTGATCATTTACTCTTTGAAATCACCAGTTGTGTAACTGTGTTAACTGTTAAGCGTGACGAATCGCTCGCTGGGTGCTCTGAGCCCTCTGAAAATCCATTTGTATCTGAGGTGTTTCAAGTGGTGGAAGAAGTATATTCCCTTAAGCACAATTATCAATACCTCAGTACACATTCACTCCGTTACATGTTACAGTAGATGAGGAGATCAATACTACTCTCATATTTGTCTGTGAAACAGCCAGCTGCTGTTAGTTTAACTTAGCACAAAGACTGGAACGAAGGGGAAAAAAACCACTAGTCTGGCTCTGTCCAAAGGTAACAAAAAGCTCACCAATCAGCACATTATATTTCCTTTGTTTAATCTGAACAGAAAGTAAAGAGTAAAAAAGTTGATATAATACAGGGGTTAGGGGCCAGACTTTTTCTTGGATCCTAGCAGTAGAGATTCCAGGAAGTTGCTGCTACCATCCACAAAAAAAGTCCAGTATATAAGCCCTTTAACACAATCTTTGGTTCTTGTATGGATTTAAAACAAACAAGCTATAACATCCTTGCTGGGTTTTGAGGTGCTGGTAGGGGGATTTTGTTACTTTCCAGTTTCAAGTGTGATAAGCTGACCTAACTAGCTGTAGCCTTATATTTAGAATATCCATCTTCTCATCTAATTCTCTGCCAGGAAGCGTATAAAGAACAAATATCTGAAAGTTGCACTTGAGTAAATGTAGTCACTTTCCACCACTGTATTTACCTGACACCCTACTTACAATGATAGAACACATGCAAGGTCACTGTTTTGCTCAAGGACGCCCAGACAGAACAAAATCTGGTTGCAGATTTCAAACATGTGAGATTTGTGGGGGATGTCTCTGGACAGCGGCGGGCCAAAATAACTGGAATATTTTTGGCTTGGGTGCTTGATAAATCTTGCTGCGCAACTTTTTTTAAAGGAGGCACCAAAGCCATAGAGAAGGAAAACCTAAAGGGAATCTGGCTTGCCCCAACCTGGCCCTTCTGTTGGGAATTCCTTAGGTGGCTGAAACTCGCCGCCGGCGAACACCTACATCCGCTGGAGCAAAGTCATAGGGAACACCGGCGAGCGCTTGATGTTCCGAATGACTGGAGAGAACAAGAGCAACACAGAGTCGGCTGTGCCAATACATTCATCATACTCCGGTCCCCCCCACGGACCGGGTTCACTGTTTACAACCTCCCACAGTAGTTGTGGAGTGCACTGATGTGAATTTGATGCAGAACTGTAGCCACTGTAGCAGTTGCTAGTCTCCCTATTTTAGGCTTGTTTGCTTCTGTACACTACACCATTTTGGGGGGAAATAGCAAATAGGGGTTTAATTAATTAACAAATATGCCACATATTTTATAATGTTGTATTTTAAGACACCTTTTTTTCCTCCCATTCCATATATCCTAGCAGAAATACTATTTTCTATGTTAGTCATACACACTTATATTGTCCCCATTACAGAGGTATTATTTCAAACTGCTCCAGTTGCCTATATGGGGCGTAAAAAAAATAACGTTTAAGCCAAATTTCTGTGGAAGTGGAGCCCCAAGAGCATGTCTCTGTTAGATAAGTTAATTACCTCATATCCTACGGCTACACGCCAGCTTCCTCGCCCCCTCCCCCATACAGGAGGAATGAAAACACTCCTACATGATCAAGCTGTACTATATGCTAATGCTAATTAACTCACTGCTATTATCTTCATCATGTAACATGCACCTGTTGGGCTAATCAGAGAACCATCAACTATGCAGGTTTCACCTTTGCAACATACAGCACAGGCCTAATTTATTTCACAGAAGAGAAGCTTTAAGAATGCAGAGATGGAGTTTCATGAGGTGCTGGGTTCTCTTTTTTTCAGCAGCAGGAAGGTGTGTGTGTGTGTGTGTGTGTGTGTGTGTGTGTGTGTGCGCAGGGAAGAGTTGTCAGCTTTGTGTGTCCCACTAGTTCAAAAATAGCAATGAATTTCAGTGTTTTCGCATGCGAATTAAGGATTTTTTTAGTTTAACTTGGTACGACAGGAAAGTGGAACAACTAACGGTGATTGCACAAATAATTCAGTCATTTTCATGATAATGACCGCTTAATACATCGACTGGTTGCCATGTCGGATTGCATGTTAATAGCCGCTGTTTGTTTTCTCCACATGCTTAATGAAAACATTTATATGGCAACAATTGCACATGCAGAAATAATGAATTATTTGGACATCTTTTGTGTTGCTCCAATATAAAGTTTATCTACATGCACGTGTGCCTTTTTTTTTTTTTTTTTTTAATAATTGATTTCTAATTCATTGTGCTACATCCCATGCAGAGAATAGTTACACACAAGATATTATGACTGGCTGCCTCTTGTATGAATAGTGCCACTTATGCTCCACTTTCACATTGCCATTAATAGCGTATGCACTCTCAGCAGGAATATGCAGTTTTGTCCATAAGGAGCACATATTTCCTCATGAGTTTGTTCTGAGTGATTGTCCCTTTCATGTCCTGTGTATCACTGTCACAGTGAATAAATTGTATGGTTGGTTTTTTTTTGCTCTATAGCTACAATTTGTATTACAAAAAGCATTCTGGGCAGGCTGAGTGGTTCCTTTGCTTCAGCTAAAGAAAGCAGATGTTTACTAAGGGGCTCATTAGTTTTATTATTTTATTCATCATGACAATATATTACATGAAGACTAGTTTAATTTTGAATTAAGATGGTCATCCCAGAGAAACCCTTTTTTATCAAATGGAAGAACTTTCAGGATTTTTTAAAATAAAATTTGTTTGAGAGGCCAAAAATGAATTTTGAAGGAAATTCATGTTTTTACCGTTCTTTGAGCTGAACCATAACAAAAGGTGGGTGGGGTTTCACCTGTGGATAATCTAATGTCAAAGAATTTCACGAAAATACCAAAAACAACAATGCATTTATAGTAGTATAGACATTATGGACACTGTAGTTTATTTTGAGGCCATCATTAACATAAATACTTGCTAAAAACTACAGTGCCTAACTCTTGAGGAAATGACCCAGCCGTTTTTTTTAAATACATATTTGTTACATGTATTGAAATATTAACATCTCTGATAAGAACAAATGGACTTGTGGTTGAGTGCCACAGACAGGGTAGGGAAATCAGAAAGTATTGAGGATGAGTAAAGTATTTTGTCAAGTGGTCTTTGGAAATTGTTGACAATAAGAAAAATATTGAATAATGCTTGGCTTATCCATATATAGGCAGCCTATAGCACCACCAACCATGATGAAAAGAGAGGATATAATGATGGAGGCGATTGTTGCTGTAATCATAAACAGTCAGTATGGAGACTCCTGGACTGTGTCATGGGGTGTCTGAGGGCTTTGTGCAGAGTGGACCCTGGTTGTTATGGAAACAGCCCCTTTTTTATCATGATAACATCTTTTTTCAATAAGAAAGAAGGGAAAAAAGCTTAATACCACAAATTAGTCCTTGACATGAAAAAGTTCAGCAACCCCTCATTTGGGCATAGGACACTTTTTCCTCTGCAGATCTCTAACAGCCTGTTTTATCACGAAAGAATCCAGCAGCACTAGTAGCATACAGAGAAAACAGAGGTAGAATTGACTGTGCTGGATACACTTTTGAAAATATAACATAATCCTAATACTCTATATTGAGAACCCACATATTTCCTGAGTAACATTAAAGCCACATTTTGAATTGTACGGTTGCAGTGAAAGAGTCCCCACTTCAGTGTTGATTTGTTTATGGAGCTTGAGCTGCACATAATCCTGCATGTCAGCGCTGCTTTGCTTGAAGCTGTCTCGTATGTTGTCTGTGTTATGCACTCCAGTCACTCTGCAAATACACTAAGAACCTCTCCGCACACACACAGACCCACACATACACACCTTTTCCAACAGACACGCTGCACACACTGCGGAGAAAGTCAGCATGAGAGCTCAGCGTAGCCCCTGTATGAGGCATGTTTTTACTGGATTATCCCAACTCCACCTCATCTCTGCAAAGCTTTAAGTTAGGGAAAAAATGCCCCTCCTTTTTCTTGATATCTTGCTGGCTTAATGACTATTAAACCCTCTTGTTGGTGCTTAAAGTCAAAGGAGCTGCTAACACAAGCAAAACAAACAAGTCTAATAAACACCGCTAAATGCAACCTTAAAAGTCATAAGTGCAAAAGCTTGAAGAACACATAGGGTGCATGTTTATTTTTCACTTTATTCCAAAGTTGCTTTTTTATGAGTTTTTCTGGAGCAGTAAAGCTGCAGCTGTAGAGCAGCCTCTGTCTCTTTAATGTATCATTACCCCCCTCTGCTGGTGTTTACAGGAAACAAACCCTGTGAGATCCACAAGGGAAGTACATTTAAAACCACCTCATTGTTATGACCCATCGCATTCTGCCTTAGTGTCAAACAAGGAGAAACAGTATAACACTTGCTGTAGATTTTATTAGTCGAACGGAGTACTGTGACTCATTTCCATGTCAGCCGCGGCTAGAGGAGTTACTTCAGTATGCAATGTGCTCTTCTCACAGGATGACTCTCGCTCTTTTTCCTCACTGCCTCTCACTCTTTCATTCACAGTTGAATTCATTAGCTCTGCTGCCATGTTGCCGACGCGGTGAGGAATGTAAAATAAGGTGACAGAACAGATATTAACAGACGTCTACTGATGTTATCAGGCGGAGTACAATATTCAGAAACTCTTTTTCCAGATGCCCTCCTTGTCTTCTCCTGAGTTATAGCTATTCTCTGCATCCACCATCTTCCATCCATTGCCCCTTCCCTGTGGCTTCTATATACCCTGTCACACATGGCCTCCTCCAGCCCATTACACTCTGTTTTGTGTCGTGCCCGCGGACGCCGGGGCGAGCGGCTTGTTGGATGATTTCAATCCATCTCAGAAACCCTTTTCCTCCTACACACTCCACCTCGGTCTTTCTGTCAGACAGATACATTCTCTGTTTGTCTATGTCTTCCCTTAGCCCTCACTTCACTCCACCTGTGTCAGTGCACCAGTGCTGATGGATGTAAAAGTAAAGATGCTAACTAACACTCCTCCACCCTACCCTCACATAGAGCTTGACAAAAACCCAATTTACACCTTGTTTTAACATGCAATAGGTATGTGGCTAACCTGGACAAAGAAAAATGTTAATGCAAGGTGTAAATGCACACACTGCATCTGGAAGTGGTCTAGCTTGCTGATATTACAATGTCTGGATACATTATCTGGATAACGACATCTAATAAAACAGGCCTTTGCATTTACACCTGGTACTACTAATTGTTGTCGTAATTAAATCTCAATATGCAAATTAGGTAGCCATGGCTGGCAGACTTGTCAACAAACATGGTGGAGCCCAGGTCAAGGGAAGCAATCGTTTTTAAATCAGTTTTTTGTTCTTACCAGGCTCAGATTAAGGTTACCTTTCAACTTTCTGGTGTAATTTATATCTTGAAAAAGAGATCATGCTGTACGGATCGTATTTATACCTGGCCTAGATCAGATCACAAGGCAACCCAGACCATCTGCAGATGTGGCCTGGCCATTCTGATCACAACATGTTTTGCATGCATTTACATTTTGCACAGTTTTGGTTGCCCAGCAAGTTGAAAGGTCACTGAACTCCTTTTCCTGCTAGCTCAAGCAAGCCTGTCAAAAAGCTTCCTTGGTAAAGAAAAGAAAAGCCCACACTGCAGCATCACAGTTTGTTGTCAAGTCAAATTGAGATGTGATCACACATTTGACTGAACAAGAATGCTGAAGGCCTGTGATTATCGCATAATGAGTATCTATTGTCAATACTAATATGTAAATTAGGTCTAAATGATTCAGAACCTTAGTTGGTGGCATTTCTTAATCTTTGTCATGTAACCTCTGGTGAAAGGTCATAAAGTTAAGCATGATGTGTATAAAAGGAGCCCTGGCTAGGAACTCGCTGGGGAATGGTGTTAAATAATGAACAAGCTTGTGACTAATGAGTGACTCATGAATCTTCGCTTTGGAGGAACCTCATGAGCATTTGTCAGCACGATTCACCAATGCACATCTCCACCTTCTTTTTCTCTGTATCTTTCTCATGCTTTTGTCATTGCACACCGGTTGCTTTCAGCTGCATGTGTTTGCTATTTCCCAAGGGCTTTAACTTCACTTCTCTCAGCACCCTGCCTCCTCCCTTCCCTGCCTCTCTCCTGTCTCAGGAATCAGACACAGGTTTGCCACTGCTGAGGAAGCAACCATGGTAATCCTCGGGCTCAACTTCAAAAAGAGCCTTTAAAGACTACACTCTCTATACGGTTCTGGCAACTCAGCCTGCTACCTATGTTGGGGGAAGGAGAAAAAAAGCCAACACCTCCCCTCTCACCTGCCTATTTTTCCTCTTCCCAGATACTTCACTCAACTTGCTTCTTCTTTATGCGCACTAAATGTTCCTCAGCTCAAATCCCTGACTCCCCTCTCAACAAATGCTCCCTTCCACTGCCCTTATCAACACACATCTCTGCAAGGCAGGGAAGAGTGGGAGAGAAATAAAAACCAAAAGTAGGAATGAAATAATAGGGCAGAGTACAAGGAGGAGAATAAAGTGGAGGACAATATCATCACATCACACCTCCTCTAGAGTTATTCTCAACACCGGCGTCCCCCAGGGCTGCGTCCCTCTACTCGCTCTTCACCCACGACTGCACCCCCTCCAACACCTTCATCAAATTTGCAGATGACACAACCACAGTGGGACTCATATCAGACAACAACGAAATAGCCTACAGGAAAGAGGTCCAGACCCTGTCAGCTTGGTGCAGGGACAACGACCTCAACCTCAACACCAAGAAAACAAAGGAAATAATAATTGACTACAGAAGGAACCAAACACAATGGACTGTGTATCAACGGAGAGGAGGTGGAGAGGGTGGCAATATGGACTATGGACAGAAAACAGCTCCTTCCTTGGGACACTTTGAACCTGTGAACTACAGCACTTTATAAAAGACTCTATATGCACTTTATAAAAAGACTCCATGCACTTTATAAAAATCTTTATGCGCTTTATGAGAGGCTCTAGGCACTATGCACTTAAGCTTGGTTTGCACATTTTGTTTTATTAGTTATATTTTTGTAATTCTTGTATTGTTTATATTGATGTTATGTAGCCTAATGTATGTTTAAATGTAGGCCTATAAATTGTAATTTGTAAAAACTTAATAAAGCTCTTTAAAAAAAAAAGAGAGGGTGGCAAGCTTTAAGTTCCTGGGAGTGTAGATAGCGGAGGATCTAACCTGGAGCCAGAACACCTCCCACACCATTAAAAAAGCCCAGCAAAAGATGTTCTTCCGGAGAACCCTGAAATGCAATGGGCTCCCTCAGGAACTTCTGACACGCTTCTACCACTGCACAATTGAGAGCACCCTGACATACTGCTGCACCGTGTGGCACTCCAGCTGCACAGCAGCAGAAAGAAAGGACCTGCAGCGGGTTGTCAAGACGGCTGAGAGGATCATTGGCTCCGCCCTACCAAACCTGAGTGAAACCCCGGACACTCCCTGATCACCACCCTCCCCCTCACACTGAGAACCCCCAGCACACGGACAAACAGACTCCGGAACAGCTTCTTCCCCAGAGCTGTAAACATATTATAGAAATCATACACACATACAAACATAAAAACATACACACATCCCTTGGCCCCTCAGTGCAATCGGACTCTGTGCAATAACTGCTGTGTTTACTGTTTTCTAGCTATTTATTGAGAACATGGAATGAATATGTATGTGTGAGATGAATGTGTATGTGCGAGATATGCTTGGGTGAGAATGCGCTGGTGTATGTATATATATTAGTGCTGTCAAACGATTAAAATATTTAATTGCATTAATGTGACTAATTAATGCGATTAATTAACTCGCAATTAATCGCACATTTTTATCTATTCTAAATGTCCCCTGATTTCTTTTGGTCACATTATTTTTTTCTCATTTTAATGCTCTTATCAACATGTAAAAGTGGATCGGCTTGCTTTGTGCAAATGTTTTTTTATTGAAACAACATTGGCATATTACTACTGTAGTGTTCAATTTCACACTAATATTCTCACTTGGACCCATTTATATATGGCTGCAGTAAGTTTGTTCTTAGTTGTGGTATCCATGTGCTTCTGTCTGAAGTCATCCATTGTCGCCTGGCTTTGACGAGGGGGCGGAGAATTCGCATCAGCTGTGTGCTTGGCCATCAAGTGGTATTTCAGACTGGACGTGCTGCAATGATCAGTTTACAACGACAAAACACACAGATCACTTTGGTCTTGTCAATGGAACCATTTGGCAACTTTTTAAAAGTAAACTTTCCATTCAGAATCTTATTGGCATCCATTTCGGCGTCTCGCGTTCGCCATCCACTCAAAATGTAACGTTAGCCTACTACTCTTTGGCCGGCTCGCAAGCCCAAACAAGTGTGTGCCTGTTGTTTTGTTTCCGGTCTAGCTAGATCCGGTGTGGTGTTGTAGTTTTCTAACGTTGCTAGTTGTTGCAACAGCATGTGAAAAAAACTACAAAGTTTGCTAGGCCAAAAAGAATGTTAATCTCGCGATAAAAAAATTTATGCCATTAAAATGGGTTTGCGTTAACGCCGTTAATAACGCGTTTAACTGACAGCACTAATATATATATATTTTATATATATTATATATATATATATATATTTTTTTTTTTTTCTATGCTGCTATTTGGAGAGGATGGCTCTAACAGAATTTCGTTGTACTGCATACAATGATAGTAAAGATCTATCTATCTATGTAAAGCATAAGGATAAAGCACTTGGTCAATGGAGGATAGCAAGATATTGAGAGAGAGAGAGAGAGAGAGAGAGAGAGAGAGAGAGAGAGAGAGAGAGAGAGAGAGAGAGAGAGCTGGAAGATAGAGTCCCCAGTAGCTGGCACATTGTCAGCAGATCTTTTTACAAAACTGCTGTGCCGAGGAGAGGGAGTTGCTTACAGCTGGGGCAGTGATAACCATTCAATCCTTGAGGTGGTGTTTGTTTGTTTGTTTGTTTGTTTGTTATTCTGTGTGAGAGCGTATAGAATTGGGCATTGGGTGGCATCAGTAGTGGAAGATAAAACAACGGATATAATTCAACACGAGGATGCAATCTGAAAAGTCCAACATGACATTCATTGTATTTGTTGTCCTGAACCTCTATAGCAGTGGTTCCTAACCTTTTTACCTTAACTTGTGACCCCTCATTACAGGTTAAATGTGTCAATGAGCAGTTCCACCAAACACTGATACTCCCTTGTCTCTTTATTGGATTGTTTTACCAATAGAAAACCGTCTCGACAGCGCTGACCTTCCATGGAAGAAGCTATCTAAGCTTATTAGCTGGGTTAGGAGACAGGTGTTGTTGGTACAAATACATGTTTTGAATAAACTATGTGACTTTATTGTCCTGTTAGCATCTGAGCTAACTAACTTGCTAACAGACATTAGTTCGTCCAGCCACAGTAGATCAACCAAATAGTCCTGCAACCGCCTATTTCACGAAGACGTGCAGATTAGCTAAAGTCGGTACAGTTTTGTACAACAGGTGTTGTGTCGAATTAACACAGACTGCAAAAACACCCTGGTGGTCAAATTAACATGAATAAGGCAAGGCAAAAATGTGTTTACTTTAGAGTTGCACTGTAGTACTAGTACTTACATTATAAACCTTGCACAACTTTTAACAGTTTGTGAACACAGCAACAGGATTGACCAACAAAATGGAGAAACGGGCAAAGCAGATAAAGTTCAGACACTTAACTTGAATTGTCAAAAAAAAACAGGTTTACCAAGACCAATCGCAGAGCCTTCAAAGAAGTCCAATGGGGTAAGGATGTTAGACAGGTCAGGAACAGGAACAGGAAAAGGAACTGGAATAGGAACAGGCAGCTGGTGAAAGCATATGTACAAGTTTTGAAATAAGATAACTGTTACAGGCAAAGAAAGTGGCTGGAACTTAACATTTACTATCTAGCAGAGGTATGGTGTAAATGGGGAGATGTTTAGGGGGAAATGAGAGGCAGATGTGCTGGTGCATGTGGAGATCATGGTAACAAAGGGCATCTGGTGGTGAGGTGGTGAATGGCAAGGACAGGAAAGTTTCTCAGGAATGCAGAAGCCTGGGAGAAGTGAGAATGTCTGAGGCTGGAGGCAACAACAACATGCTTTGGCATTACTATGCGTCATTATAATCACGGCAATTAAATATCATTTGAATTTGACCTGATGGGGTAAAAACTACCCAGTATTTCACACAATAGCAACAATACCAGAAATGTTATCATCTTGCAACCCAATGGGAACCATTTCTATACTTGCCATCATAGATATAGAACATTCTATATCTATACTTGCCATATCCAGTTTTTGTCTCTTTTTATGTTGACACTCAGGACACACATTTAATACTGTAAAATCCAATCATGAACTGAATGATATAAATTAAATCAAATGAGTTTGACATACTGTACAAATATACAGTTCATATGTGAGAAGCAATAACCCCCTGATATTTGACATGCAATCCCTCATACACCCTTTGTGTATTTTTTTCTTTGCTTCTTTTATTGCTATTCTCTCATTCTATGTGCTAATTCTGTAGATTTTACCCAGAGGTGCTGTGCTGCTCCGCCCGGCTGCAACCTCACCTCTTCCCCCATCTTGAATCACCCATCGCCCACGTGTCATTGACTAAATCTGTCCCCGTAGATTGTATGCTCCAACAATATGAATTATTTATTTCATTACATCAGTCTGGCTTGCCTTTTTGAATAAAAAAGCCATGAATTAAGTTGTTTCATTCTGCCACAAAGCAGAGCCCTCTCTGAGTAGCTAGCAAGGTGTTTCTGCTCTAATTGAGAGGCGGCAGTGACTTTGGAGGCGTAAGGACTCAGACAGGCGCTACTTAAACATTTAAAAAGGAGGAGGCCAACTTCAAAGGAATGGCCTCGCACAATCAGTGTAGCCCTTTCCTTTTCAATTAGCACACAGTCTGCCAGGCTGGCATGCTCACCTAAAGGCTGGGCTAAGGCCGTGAAATATTGATGGCCCCTTCTCAGGAGTGAGTGGAAAGCTTTGTGCTTCGTTCCCCTGGGTAAGTTTATGTGGGGGGGTTTTGACGGCAGACAGCCGAGTGGGTGATTTATTTGTGTGATCCGAGTGGGCGTGTAGTGACGCACTAGTAGAAGATTGCACTAAATTCAATCAAAAGTGTCTCAGCAAATACTCTATTCTTACTCAGCAGCACATCTTTTACAGCCGTAACGCAACAAATAGTTCTTTGTTCGATCAGATGAATCCCATGTCTCTCTATCTTTCTTCCACGGCATGCGAAGGATGCCTACTTATGATCTGCACTGTTTTACAAATCCATCAACTGTATTTAACCTTTGGCATGCGGCATCTGAACTCAGAGAGGAGCAACTTTTGCAGGAATCAAGGCGTTTTGCCTGTGACAGCTAGTAAACAAGACCTCATTATTTTTAACTGTGTGATCCTGCAATCATCAGGGATGTGGAGCAGATCTGCACTGGTAATTGCAGTAGCTCATGTGTTGCACAAATGAACAGCAGTTAACATCTGAAAATGATAAACCTTAACTCTTTTAGAAAAACATTCTACTTGTATCCTGATTTTTAGTTTGGGGTTGTTTTTGAGGCTTTGTAATTCATTTCTGAGCAATTCATTTTTGCTCTTCATTAACAAATGAGTAAAGCAGGCTGTTTCTTCATCTAGATGACAACCAGTTTGAAGGCTTAAAAGGAGAGGTTTGGCTGTACATAAGTTACTTGTAAAGGATCTTCAAACCACTTTGAATGAAGAATGTTTTGGCAAAACTAGTTCTGACTTTCCTCTCACTCTGTTGGAAAAAAAAAAAAAAAAGATACCATAACAGATTCCAGACCTACAAATTGGGGTTTCAAAAAAGTGTTCAAATACACATGATGTGAACTTTGACAGGCATCCTCGAAGACATCCTCACATGGCGTGGCAGGGTGTGAAGCAGAAGACGGATAGCAAGAGGAGCAGACTGGATGTGATATTAGTTAGGGCTCAGGCGAGTGAAGGGGATATATGCTTAGTCATATGATGGCACAGCCCCTAATGGGGCAGAGAAGCGATGCACTGATATCCTTAATAGATGGATTAGAAGCATATAATTCCCCACAGAGAGAGGATGATCAAGAGAACAGAGGAGAGAGTAAGCAGAGGGAGCAAGAGCTTGAACATGACCTGAACAGTTAATTAAATAGGGAAATTCCCAGGATATTTTATTTAAATAAGATTGGGGGAACAACTGAGGAAGAGAAGAAGGGAAAATGAGATAAAGAGAAGGGTAAGGTAAGGGTTTGGGAGGCAAAATGAGCAATAAACAAGATACTTGGCCAACAAAGTGTGATGATAATAAAGTTAATAGCACTGTTAATGACTGTAAAGCAAATCAGTTGCTCAAGAGAAGTGGCTTTTGGGAATGACTGGCCAAATTGATGGATGATGGATGTGGTAAAGCACTAAAAAGAAGGCCTGGGAGAGGATAAATACCAGCACACCATTTATACATAAAGAGTGAACGATAGATCCGCAGCAGAGACGTGGATAGATGGGTGGAGGAGAGAGGAGAGACCTCTAGAGGAAAGCAGCAGATCCCTGTCTAAAACTCCCCTTTCATCTGGCCCACACAGTGCCAGATCAATCTAAACACCCGCCCATCATTAGGCATCAAAGGGTTGTGGGAGGGGGATCCTGTCTGCACACAATAATCCCCTTTAAATGTGCCTTCTCAAGGAACAAAGCCGCCATTACATCCACAATGCATTTCTGGATGATCTACACTTTTTTTGTGATGCTTCATGATAATCAAAGCAAGCGAGGTGGCAGAAAAGTTACAAAGGTAGACAGGATTTCTATGGCGACCACCCCGGTTTCTCTGGATATATAGTGGCACCTTTTAACACATTTGTTAACTCTAAATGCTCGCAAATGTTACCATCTCCAGGGAGACAAGTTTTGCGTTTGAATGTCTCCATTTTTAGCCTAGAACTCCTGGTTCACATTGATAAATGTTCTGACACCGACTTCGGGGACATGTAAAACAAAGGTCAGCTGCGTTCTCTGCGAGTACAATCATTTCCATCGCCACAGATGACAAATGGAGTCGCTTTCTTCTGTTGTTGTCAAGAGATTTTCCCCTTCCATCTCACTCTCCTTTCTGTGCTCTGTGTCTCTTACTGTTCCCCCCTGATATCTATGAATAAATAATTCAAGCCACAGAATTTTTAAGATTTTTATGACTGAATATTATATTTATCCCTTAGCCGATCTTGTCACCCACCCACCTCTCTGAAGGAGCACATCAAACACTGTATGCCTTAAACAAGACTTTCTAAAAGCCCTCAACATTTCTTCTTCTCCAGGATCATCTCTTGAGCCCAAAAATGTTGTCTCCGCACCATTTGAGTTGCATTGTTTTCTCTAAGTAACCTCTATTCCCCTCCCTCTTCTCCTTCTTATCCCACCCTCTCATCCATGCGTTGCCCTCCTCTCAGCATTATGCCGTGAATCTGAGACAGTGACAAACTTCGACAAGAAAACCAACGATCTTGATACCTCTCTGCATCTCAATAATGGAGCAACTTGATTTGAAAGCCTTGTTATCAGGGCCCTCTTGGCTCACTGCGTGTTGCATCCCATCCGTCAATAGGGAAAGAAGTGGGGAGACACAAGGGGGAGAAAAAAGCAGGGAGGGGGCTATGGTTGGGTTATCACAGCAATGGGATTAATGGATGTGTGGGGTTTAAATTGGCTCTCGATGACAGCGGAGGCCTCACCGTGTTTCTATCGGTTATCGGCAGGTTTCCCTCCATTACTCAGTCTCTTTCTTCCTCTCCCTGTAGCTGCAATTTATTCCTCAACCTCTTACCATTTCTGTCTGAACACCCCACACATCAATCCCCACCCTCCCCACCTTCTTCAGTCTTTGAATCCAATACCCCAGACAGCATGATGTCCAAATCCAAGAATGTGATGGAAGCCAATAAAAGTAGCCTACATAGCCTGGCGCAGTAAGTCAACTGCATAAATGGACTAAATGAGCATTTTCAATATATGATATGTGAATATGGTGTTGGGCCGAATCAGGAGTTTGTTGTTCTTTCCAGAAGGAAATGGAGTTTAAGAACAGCAACACACAGAGAGTGAAAGGTGAGGGACATCCGGCGGAACATCCGGCGGCGCAGGCTGTGAGGCAACTATCCTGGAAATGTACTGTCGTTGGTACGGACTAATCTACTTCAACTGTTCATCCATTACTTCTACTGTAGCTAACTATTTTAACCATTTCCCTATTATTTATAACACCAACTATCCATTTAAACTGTTTATCCATTACTTTTGATTCATTATTTCAACTGTAATTTTTTCCTAACTATTTTAACAGTTTACTATTAACTAATTATGTATGTTTATCCATCACGTTTAGCTATTATTTCACTTGTTTGTTTTAGGTAATTGTTTCAATTGTTTAACTATTATGTCTACTTTTAGCTAGCTGTTTGCACAATTCTGCACAACACAAATACATGAATATATCTTTTTCTTTATTTAAATCATAGTTTAGATATTTATTTTTTGTTGAGTTACTTTCCAATTTTTCCATGTACCCCAAGCAACTGCAGAAATACCCCCTGGGGTCCAAATATCCCTGATCTGATAGGGCATAGCCTATATGGCTTCCACATCCCATCAGGTGCAGCACTATATTATTCCATTTAAAATATTTTATGAAAGCCGGTCCAACACATCTAAGAATGCTTGCTGTATCTTTTAGTAAGGAGGACTTTGTAAGAGATGTTTATTCACTACTCACTTTGCTTCGAAAGGATCATTCATCTGAAAGAAACATATGCTCATAGCAGCAGATGGGCTCGGAAGGAAGAAACACCACTATTAAATAAACATAATTACTTGTCACTCTTGTCACTCTCAGTGTTTTACATTGAAAGAAAAGGAGGAAGGGGCTTTTACGTGTTAAAACCAAACTCTATTTGGGGGAAAAAGAAAGACCCAAATACAGCCATTTTGCTGCCATATACTTGGCTCACAGTCACAGACACTGCAAACTATGAGACATCCTCAGTCGTCATGGTGGGCCTGTGTTGATCAGCTCAGTCCTCCTTTTGTGTGCTCTTTTCTTCATGCCCCACATCCCCTCCATCACAAAGGTCCCCTGTAGGTCTCCATTATCCCTTGCAAATCCTATCAGTTCCAAAACACACATGGGGTATTGCGATGATGTTTGGAAGTGGTTGACTCAATTCCGTGTTTTTTTGTGTGGCAAATAATGTGAGCAGGGTATGCCATTTAGACATCTATTCGGATTCACAAACATCTGCTGCTGATGGAGAAGATACCCAAAAGCTTGATGGAATATGGAGAAGGTTACCTGGTGTCATTTACTGCTGTCAGTTACAAAGTCGACTTCCAGGAAACAGCTGTATTCTAAGAAATGAAAACCATAATTTTATTTTTATTATTATTATTATTATTATTATTATTATTATTATAATACAGGTGTTTATGTAAGTCTTTCACAGTTAAAATTGACTTACAATTATATTTTAGCTTCCCTCTGCTCAAGTAAAAAAAAAAAAAGAGTTACAAGGCTGATATCCGACAGTGAATTCCTAGAAACAATATATGTCATATCTTCATTGAAGAGTGTTGACGAGTGCATGCTTTCATGACTGCGGCATAGTTTGACATGTAATAGAGCTGAGTGCATGGAAGTGGAAGCTAGTGTTTGCTCTTTGTGTTGTGTGTCTTGTTGTGGGAATGGGGTGAGCGGCATCTTTACACATGGCTTCCCTTCAGTGAAGGCGAAATGAAGGGGAGCCCTCGGGGCAAACACAAAGGCAGGATGATCTGGAAGAGCCTTAGATGAGCATAAACACACACACACACACACACACACACAAAGACACAAACGTAAACAAAAAGCACTTGAGGAAATAGCAAGTTCAAATGCACGCTCAGACACACAATAAGGAACATCTTCAGTCTTGGCACATGGGTAACGGTTATGGACTGTTCAGCACCATGGACAGCAGCCTCCCCTGTACATACCATAGACAGTATATAATGGACCAATAGACCCCGTTGCTCTGGACGGAGACCAGTGAAGGCTATTAGAAGCACTTTTCCGGTGATCTCTTGCTTTACTGCGCAGCCTCCAACTGAGAGAGACAACGTAAATGTGACGTGAGCAACGTGTCTGAAAGCTGTAAGTCTTCTGGTAGCCGTGCCAAGAGAAATCTCAATCATTTCCAATCTTACAGATACGGAGAGCGTAGGTATATGTAAGGAGATAACATAAGCACAGGCTAATTATTGCTAACTAACATGCTAGTTAACATTAGTAATTAAACCTAAACAGCTAATGTAAGTCGAAACTGCCTGCGAGCTTCTCCTGTACTATACGGTAATTCCTCTACTGTGCGACAGTAAGTTACTTGGTTATGACACAATCGTTAGCTTATTTTTACAAAAATGTCTGCTACGGAGCCATAACGTGAGGTACAAGGTAATGGAGCCTTTTATACATTGTCGTGTTTCTTTATAAATAAACAATGGACAAATACAGTCTTTAAACGCTTCAGATGTAAAGTTATTCACAGTCAAGTGACGTAAAAAAAAAAATGGCGGTCAGTGTAATGCTAACAAGAGGTGATCGCTTCGTAGCAACAAAATGGCGCCATCGGAGGTTTGCGTTCTGAAGCAAAGCTTACCCCCTTGGTACATACAACAAACACAGGGGAGGCTGCTTCAGCACCATGGACAGCACCTCTCAATATACTATACATCATGTATTTTCACCGCAATCAGTCTGTCAGTATCAGTGTGTACTTTAAGGAAAACTCAGGGTGATCATAATAGTATGTTTTTGATTTACAAAATATGTTTCATCTCTCGTCATCTTCACATCACTCACAGCAATTTTCTTCACGACTATGAAGAATGTAAGTATCAGAACCTCTTCTCTTCTCCTGTTCGATAATAGAGCAAAACATAATTCAGATGTATTTTTTTCTTCTTATTTCTGAGGGTGCATCTCAAATTAATAGAGCAAAAATGGTTGACTATGTTACAATTGACAAAATTGTTTTTACAGTATTAAATACATTATGTGTTGTGCATTGTGAAATCCAAATGTAAAAACAACAGAAATTAGCAATATATTTATGGGATAATGCCGACTAAAGCACAGAGGTGAGTAGTAGTGATATTGATTTCGTCAGTGCTTTAGTAACTTTTTTGAGCAAATTGTAATTTACGACTAGTTCTAATGCTGCATATGTTTTACTCTCACATGGTTTGGGAGAAAAATATTATTTTTTACAATACATGTATTTATTTTTGGGGATATTTATGGGGATGTTATGTTCTGATGATTTTTGGCTACTCTAACTATTTCTGCTAAAGTACAGTTACCATGACTAATGAGTGTGACACATCGGTACTGAACTTCTCCAAAGTAAATGAAGTGAAATAGAAACATATCTTAGCTTTAGGATCCTGCATATTACAAACGCATCTGATATAATTATGCTATAATAATGGATATTGAATTCACTAAGATTTCGCTAAAACTAGAATTCACTATTATTACCTAGGTGTAAAAGAAATGTGTCTGGATTCTGAACTCTTCTTCATTCACAGTGACAAATTATCCATTGGTAAATCTTTATTTATAAGGATTGACTGTGCACCATGAGATGTGTTTTAGTCAATAGCTTAAAGCATTAAAATAAAACTGTTATGAAGAAAGAAGGACAAATTACTAGTGAGTAGCAAAGTGAAAAAAATAAATGTAAGTGTAGACAGATTGACTTTAAAATCTAAAAGCTGACTGGTCTGCATATGTCGAGTTAGAGTTGCATCTTCATTGTACAGAAAGAACACCACATTTCTACAGAAACAAAAAAAATCGATCCCAGTGTTATCTATTCTCTAAGCAAGAAGTTGCAAGTACATTTTCCAAACTTTCAGCAAACAGCAGAAATGTACTTTATCGCCTCCATTATTTTTGTTTGTGAGTTTATTTCCCTATGTCACCCCTTCATCCCCCTCTGCTAATGATTTATTGCGATTTTAAGAGACAAAACATGGAAACTGCACAGAGGGGATCAGGAATTTAGTTCTTAATAACATCTGTTACTAACTATTACGCTCAGCATGCAGAATCAGTTGCCCCCGTAGACCCATTTTCCCTCTTTATCTTATTTATTTGGAAAAAGGGTTATATTGTCTCATACACCACAAGGTGCATCTAGGAACCTCTGTGCATGGCTAAACGGGAACTTTTATAGCCGTCCCTACCCTGAATGGCAATTAGCTGCGGTAGACTGGGGAAAAACACAGAGCAGAGTTGGTATGCAGAGAGCTCTGCAAAGTTAATGGACTTTTAAATCGACACTGTGAGCCAAATTCCCTTATTAATGCCATCCCTGGTCCCTGCCTACGCGACCGTTTGATTTCAAAGGTCAACTCTCAAATGTCAACATAGGAACGGTAAATAGAGTACATTTTTTATGATGCACAGTGTGCATAACACACTGTGTGTCGAAAGTATGTGAAGTAAAGGAGTGGTGAAGTGAAGAGGGGCCCTACTGACATGTTTTCAGCTTTATTTATCTCGCTATTTTCAGGGCATGCATACTTGTCCTCAGCACTGACCTGCTTTACATTTGAAAAGGATTTACACACAAATACACAAACTTATCATGTATTATACTGCCTACTTAGCTACCGTACTGCGAAAAGCTAAGTTCCTTGCTGATTTCATTGCTTGTTCACATCCATTTGCCAGAGTCTTGCAGCCAATTTAAGGGGCTTGATTGAGTTGCACTACCTATATACTACCATTGGAGTATGTATAATTGAAGAACTGAAGAATCGACTGAATAAAGTACACTCAAAACAGTGCTGTTGATGACACCATTCTCCCACAATGAAATACACAAAGGAAATGGAGGAGCTGCTCACATGCTGAAAAAAAAAGAAGAAAACTAATTGAAAACTAATTCACCTATTATTTAAGTTCTTGTTAGTGTAAAACAGGTGATGCATGTTGATATATTGTATAAATGCAAATATGTATGGATGAACAAAGAAGGCTGTCTGAGCTGCTACGCGTGGGTTGCTTCTCCCTATGTCTTTTAAATTTTCTATTATGAAATAGCCAGTAAAATAAAGGCTGAGTGCCTTGGATTTTTCTTTTTTCTACACTTTATTGAATTCCCGACCCCAAAGAGCACCTTCAAACATCTGATTGAACTTCCTGAGCACCCTGGACTCTTTTGTCTTTCCAGGATGACTATACAGTATACAACCAGAGTAAGTAAATCCTTTAATACGTTCTTAATAACTAGCTTATCCTAAAATAGCAAAGTAACCAGAGGGAAATACCTGATTATGCTAACCTGCCAAACACTACTTTAGCCCACAAAGAAGAAAGGCATTCTTCTGGCAAAAACTTAAAAAGCCTTTATTTAGATGGTCAGATTTGTTGAACATAGTGTGTGTACAGTATATGTATATATCATGGGGAAATCATTACCAGAGTTTGATCTATTTAACTGCTTGTTAAACCCACATAAAGATAATTATATTTAGGGTTCTTAAAATAGATCAGGAATATATTGCATTACATTGAGCTTGAGTGGGACTGACAAGTATGTATGTATAGCTAAAACTTCAGAGGCGCAAAATATGTCATCCGATATTATTTCATATTACTTCTTTGTGGAAATTTAAATGAGGGTTATATGCGATTTTAAACTGTGATTTGATGTCACTCAAAGGTAATTAACGGCTGTGGTAGTTATTACTGAAGCATTATAGCACAAAACACATTCATCAACATATAGCCAGCTGACACTCATATACAAAGTGCCTTACATTGAGTGAAATAGCAAAACAGTTATGCTATTATGTTAACATATTTTATAAATGTCCTGCCATTAGTTGGAATAACAACAATACAGCTGTATTTGTGTCAATTAAAGATTAATGACTCTGTCAATCAAATCTGATCAAACCACCAGACCCACAGTCCTGATGAAGCCAATTAGCTGATTCTTTGACCGTTATTAAATCTTAATAAGAAAACACTAAAAACATACTGTATTTTAAGTTTGATAGTTGTTGTCCCCAAGTGAAGGAGTTCAAGTACCTTGGTGTCTTTTCGCAAGTGAGGGGACAATGGAACAGGAGATTG
The DNA here is from genome assembly GCF_004354835.1 of Perca flavescens. Lineage (NCBI taxonomy): Eukaryota > Metazoa > Chordata > Actinopteri > Perciformes > Percidae > Perca > Perca flavescens. The sequence goes on from NC_041349.1 coordinate 18,323,181, forward strand.
GTCAGAGAATCGGTGCAGCGGGGGTGGTATTACATTTACTTTATCGCACTGTGCAAAAAGAAAGCTGAGCCAGAAGGCAAAGCACACGATCTACCGGTCAATTATCGTTCCTACCATCACCTATGGTCACGAAGGCTGGGTCATAACTGAAAGAACGACATCCAGTGTAAAAGCGGCCGGCTGTTTCCTCCGGAGGGTGGCTGGCGTCTCCCTTAGAGATAAGGTGAGAAGCTCAGTCATCCGTGAGGAACTCAGTAGAACCGCTGCTTCTTTGTGTTGAAAGGAGCCAGGGAGGTGTTCCAGGCACATTAGCTGGTTAATGTGGCTCGGGAAAGGGAAGTTTGGGGTCCCCTGCTGGAGCTGCTGCCCCGCGACCCAACACCGGATAAGCGGACGAAGATGGACGGATGGATGGATGGATGTTGCTTATTTAGTCATTCATATTCAATGGTAGACATTTGAAACCCAGTTTTTTAGGTGCTTTAAAGTGTTAAAATCCCAGGATTGCTTTGTTTTGTCTGTCTGCATTAGCAGTGTTTTGTTGCTTTTTAGATGCTTGTTTTCCATCTTCATCTAAGACTTTGCCAAAAAAAGTCTGATTTATCTGCTAGTTTATGACCCCAAAGAATAAAAATGTTGTTTCCAGACAAAGAATAAGTTGAATAATTATGTGAACACGACGTACAGGGGGGCTGAACTAAAGAACCAAGATGAAGTAATTGGTCTGCGGATTGTAACAGACCAAGGGAAAACATCATCAGTGATTCGTGAATATGAATAGACAGATACTGAAAACAGTGGAGGTGTTGCATAGGAAAGGAACAAACTAACCACAAAGATGTCATGAATGATGCTGGACAATAACAGCAAAGCTTGTCATGAAAAGAGATACATTGTGAGAAAAAAACATGATGACAGACATCTCATGATGAAGACTGATATAGTGCCCAGGGTCTGCTCCTCTGAGTTTGAATCTAGAAAAGAGAGTATGCCAGACTGCAAATCTTTGCATCGAGCCCGAGGCTACGAGTTTTGACTTTGACAGACTACGGAGCGAATAACGCCACGGGCCAAAGTAGCTGGACGGAGACATGTATAGTATAATGGAAACGCCACATCAGTTTTGCTCGTGCACAAAAAAATCCACACAGACACAGGTCCATTAATCTGTAGAAGTGAAGATGTGCTGTCAGAACCCACCTTGGTATTGATTGCACTGATGTAGCTCGAGTTGCAGAGGGACATGAGACTTGTTCCTAGAGTAAAAAGAATAAGAAATGGAAGAAGAGGGGGGGAAAGGCGATACTTAAACATGGCCTCCAGAAAGCGGACTGTATCTGTCTATTTTGATTTGCTTTCCTAATTGTTCTGATTATTGCCTGCACCCGTGGATTCATTCCCTTCTCTAAATATAGGCCCAGATTGTTCTAAAGCACTGCTCACAAATTCTCTTTGATTGTTGCGTGGTGAAAACCCTCCACACAGTAAAGCGGCCCACCCGAAAGAGAAAAGAAAGAAAGAAAAACGTTCTCTGAGACGTTTTTTTTTTTTTAAGCATTTGTTAATATGCCCAGAAGGCAGAATCATTTTCATCCCCTGTCCCACTTAAAAGGCCCTCATCAGGCTTTCCAGATGTTTCCCCCTGCCCTTTTATCCACTCGCTTTGTTGTCAAGAAAACAGAAAAAAGTTTTGTTTCATTAATTATTGTTTGCTTTCCGCCTTTGTGTTTATTTGTCTCAAATGCCATGTTTGGTGCCCATAATAGGAGTGGTGTTGTGCATTCGTCTGGGCTGCGGGGATGTTAACATGGAGGGAAAGTTAAAAAAAGAGAGTGAAAGGGAGGAGGGAGGGAAGTGTCAGAGTGTGGTGAGAGATAGGCATATAAGGAGAGACAGAGGAAGAAAAAAGAAGGATATTAGGAATGCAACCTGCTGGTTATCAGGTTGAGGGTCACAGGGTGAGTGCGTAAGTGGCAGCTGTGAACGCTTGTCAAAGGAAATTTGGGTCAACATGTTGCCATCTCGCTGGACATCATTGAAACCATGAAATGGAAATCCACACAGCTTAGATTATACGTTATGTGTCAGATTCCTCTAAATCTTTGCCTGCGCTCATTGATTTCCTGTTCCTCCGGCTTGATTGATAAGCCGGGCACATTCATCTATTAGTTTTGGTCATCCAAAGCAACTACGGTACTCAAGAAGAAAGGGACAGAATGCTTTTGCAGTGAGAGTCTGCGTGTGTGTGTGTGTGTGTGTGTGTGTGTGTGTGTGTGTGTGTGTGTGCTCGTGCTCGGAGGCAGCTGCCTGTCTGCCATTGTCTAGACAGAGTCATGTGCCTGCATACTGAGAGAGGAGGTGACATGCCGAAAGCTGCCTGTGTTGATAATTCTCCGCGACACTCATTTGCTGTGACAGAGACCCAAAAGTTAGTTGCAGCAGAACTTTAAAAAAAATGAAAGCAGTTCAGGGATTTAAAGTGAAGATCAGCTTTTCAACATAAAACACTCGACAAACATAACAGCAATGAGTTAAGGGGATTATGATTATAAGGCTTGCAAAGTATTCAATACAATACTATCAACTGTATGCATACCCCACTGTGTCTACTTTGGGCGTTTTCCAAAACGCGAGGCAGAACTGATGTCATAGACTGCTCATTATTCACTGTATATAAAGCCAGATACTGTAGAAATACTTTCAATGTTTCTGCATGAAAAGTCTGACACACTTTTCACTGCAACTTCTCAATCCTCCGCATCTCCTCTCCATCTCCTCTCCATCTGTAATGGAATCACCACACACACCATCCCCAATCAGTCCCCATAATGCCTTGCTGTCTGTATGCCCCCTGGTTATGGCTGTGCCACGCTATAATGGTTCCCTCCTTATCTGACACACAGTCATGCAAATATTAGGTTCCACCCGAATATCTGGTGACAGGAGTTTCTCTCGCTCTCTCTCCTCTCCCCGATTATGCAGTGATAGGCTCACTCGGCCTGGAATAGACTACTCGCGTATAATCGTGATTAGTGATATCTTGTGTTCGCAGTGATGTAAAACCCATCACTGCCTGGTCTTTATTGTCGACGCACGTGTTTCTGTTTATGTGCGAGACATACTGATGGACAGTCAGAGACAGACGAAAAATCCTTTTATATGCCACTGGTTCAGATATTGTATGTAATGTGCTGTGTTTGCTAATGACTTGTTGATGCCAAAAATAAAAGCTCAACAAGCAGTGAAATATTTCTTTACCCTGTAGCTGATCAACTTCTCAGGCAGAGAGCTGAGATCACATTCAGGTAAAGTGGTAATTAATTAGCTTGATAAGTCATCGCCTGAATGCTGCAATGAACAGTGCAGACACTGACTTTGCTTTTCCTGCTTTTGCTTCTCTGCCCTGGTGAATGGCATAATTTAAAATTAAACACTCTGACCCAGAGCGAGACACCAACCTACACAGTCAGAGCTGTACATACAGTATAGATTGTCATGGCAAAGAAAACTTAACCATCAGCAGACTTTAACTTGCCTGACAGATTGTGAAGCGCAGTTACATGTCATATCATGGAGACTGACAGAGACCCAAAAATTACAGACCAGTGCCCCAAAAAAGAAAAAAAAATCTCTCAGGAAGCTGCAACTTTTGACATCATTAAGGCTAACTGAAAAAAGTGAAATCACTAACGAGGAGCTGACTATATAATCATGTATTGATTTAGAGCGCAAATTCCTGTGTTTATACTTCAGAAGATGACTCTTATCAAGAGGACACTTATCTTCATGAGATTAAAATATTTTGTTATTAGATTTTTGGCCAATTGGGGGCAGTGGAACGAGCAAAAATCATTGACAGATCATGACCTTAAAAAAGTTGTTATTGCTAAATGGTTAGCAACAACTACCTACATGTCCAGCAGACAGGGAGCAACATTATCATTCATTTGGAGTCATGTTTCTGGCTACATGACAACTTAAAATGTACTTACTTACAAATGTAGGTCCAAAAATAACTCTTCTTTTAGCTCTGTTTTTGTCTCCACCATCTCTTGAGAAAAATATTGAAAAGACTTAGCTGCTAAATGCTCCATTATATTAACCACCTTGATGCTAACTTTGTTTGATAGTAGGTGCTGGGCAAGTAGCATTTTATCTACAGCTGCCTGGTCGCTAGGAATGGGGTTGATGAGAGCAGAGTTACGGGCCAGAAAAGCAAAACAACAAACGCTGTGTCGGGTCGGCAAATCAAGACAGCCAAGACGACAGATCAACAGTATTTGTTAACATGTTAATATTGGTAGCCTCCATATAACTGTTTTTTAGAAAACAGGTAATGTGCTCATGGGACTTCAGTTTGTCAGGTGAAGCACTTGTGGTTTGAGTCGGTAAGGTAATGGTGCAATGCGAGGCTGCTGACAGCAAGACTGGAGATGGTAGGTGAGAAGTACGCAAGTAGTAAAATAACGCCCAGCCCTTTCTCTCTCTCTCTCTCTCACACACACACACAAACTCCATCTCCCTGAGGGGTAGTGATCTGTGACTCCTCAATGTTCTGTGCACATCTGAGATGACAGCACACACAACATGGCCAGCGCTCCAGTCTGGGTTCCACATGATCACCCACAGCCGTACTGTACAGCAAACAAGATACAGCCACACTGTGCACGGACAAGGAAACAGGCCAGGACTCTCACTGAATCCTACACTGTCACAGTCAAATACAGTGTGTGGTTTGTCTTGGCCTGCTTTGGAGTCAGATGCATGGACTTTGCCTTATTGTATAAATGTTTTTAAACGTTCACATATTAGTTTACTTCTTTGCAGACAACATTTGGTTATCCTACCCGGACTCTCTGAGATTCTTTTGACCAAAATTTTCCCCCATTCCTGTTGGCAGCATTACAAATAGTGTAAATGGGATAAATGGGAAAAGCAAGGAGAGAAATCTGACACGCTTCAGGCTAAGAGATAAAGTCTACTGTGATGAGCAAGGAGACTTAGTTAAAAGTTATAATTATTTTAAAGAATGCAGTACATGAAAATATAAATGCAGTATTTGGAGCTTATAAAACTGTAATTTGCCAATTTTTATTAATCTGAGAAAATCTGTCTAAACGAAGGAGTCAATCAGATACATTTTATATATATATCACGACTAGAATTTGATGGTAAGCATAAATTTGTCAGAATGCTTTTATAAATGAGTTCCCATGATACTCATTACAATGTAAGAGAAACTCTGTGATGCTGAATACTAAAGGAGGTGTGAATTTCAACTCTTTTCCAGCTGATTATATGGAAGCTGTGGGAGAAGCTATTCTCCAAAGATATGATCAAGTGTTTCATTAAACATGTTTCTGCAATTTCCAACATGCGTCCCAGATATAAATGTGTACATTTTCTATCTCTGTAATTTAAAACCTGAGACATTTTTTCCCCTTATTATCAGCAGAGGAAGGAGCAGACCAGATTCAATTTGAGGTGAGGTAGTGGATCATGAAAGCATTTCACCATTCGGGAACAAATTTGATATCCGTCTGGAAGTCAGAACCCAGAACGGTAGTGTTGTCAGAAAAAGTAAAATGTTGCTTTATTTGCCATTCCAACTCCAATTTCACATCATTGCTCAAACTTTTTTTGATCCTATCACTTTTTCTGACTTTTTCTTATATTTCTGCTCCTATATTTTTCTTATACTTTGCTTTCGTCACTAACCAGTAAATCCTCATGGATGTACTTACATTTCATCTTGTGAAACTGAGACCTATTACTAGGGGTGTGACGAGACACCCAGCTCACGAGACGAGACACGAGATTGGGTTCACGAGATCGAGACGAGATTTTAACACTATTTTACAGGAAACTTGACTGGAGAAAGACTGAAAAAATAGTCCTTTATTCAATCAAAAGACACAAAATGAAAACAGAGCACTGAAAGGTTTTGCCATGAACTCAAATGACTGGCTTCTCTGGTGTATAACTAACAGTTAAACTGTTACTTATTCCATATGTATGATGGACAGAGAGTCTCTTCACCCAGAGAACCAAGGTTACAACATAACTAAGCGTTTTCTGGCAGTAGTTGAAGCCGTTGAGACCAAATGTTTTGTACTTGAATTTGTCATTGTACAGAAAATCGAGAGAAATAAAGCTTATGTTACTATTGTTTCACAGTGATTACGTTCTAAAGCACAAATAAATTACCATCAAACACTCAACAGATGATTTTTGTGAAGACAGATGCTATTTTCTCCTCCTCTGCATTTTTTTATTGCAGCACTAAACAAGGAAGTATGATACTCTAGTAGCCTATCGATTGATGACCATTATAGGACGAAGGGAGAACATTTCTCTTTGTTTGATATTAAAAGTAAAGTTAGGTTTTGCTTTCTGCTTCCACTCATTTTAACAGAGAAAGAGAGTGGACTGCGCGGGCTGCGGACACGTGAGAGAGAGAGAGAGAGAAAGAGAGAGAGAGAGAGAGAGAGAGAGAGAGAGAGAGAGAGAGAGAGAGAGAGAGAGAGAGAGAGAGAGCGGCGGTACTCTCTAAGGTTCTAACGCTGGGTTTTACAGGCAGCTTTTTTCTTCCGCTATCGCTCTGCAAAAGTAAACTCAGAGTGAACTTTGGAGAACGGCCGGGGGATCTTAGGTGCTAATTTCAAGGCTGCTACTTGTGTACTGATATCACGAGACACTTTTTACCTTGACGAGAAGTCTCGTCACGTTTAATCTTGCGTCATCCTCGTCACACCTCTACCTATTACACTACAGGGTCTTTTACAGTAAATTAGATTACCAGTGAAGACTAAGTAAAAGGGCAAACTCTGATCTTATTTCATTTCATCTCCTTTAACAAGATCTATTTTTGCCATGCCAATAGCCTCTGCAACACTATATTCTGGAGTATTTCATTAGTTTTTTCACTGCAGCTTATTGCAAACAGTGCATGAATGAAACAGAATAATATTGACGGGTACGTTTCATCTGGGTCATCAATAACAGAAAAGTGTTCTTCGATGTCCGGCTTGCATGCTGATAACAATTGCAGCCAATGCATGCAGTGGGTGCAACAAAGACCTTTTTTTCCCCATATCTAGAAGTGAGAATGAAACCAAATCTCCCATTCTTTCAGTGAAAGTTAGCTCTTTTATTTGTTAATATGTTGTCCCTCCCTTTGCTTTTAGAAAGAATCAGCTATTACATTACAACAGTGGCTGGATAATAGCTAGTCTCTTTCGGCTGTACAGCTTCTGCTGTTCTTTTGCTAAAAAGCCAAAAATTAATAAATAAAAAGCTACCTTTGACCCATGGATTGTTTAAACAATGTGAGATGCTTCCTAGACACATTTGTTTTTAATCTGACAATTGTAATTGTGTAATTATAGAGCACGGATAAAAAGAAACAAGGGCCCTTTATACTCTTCAAGACATGTTTTTTGTTCTTTTATTCTATAGATATTTTCTTTCCCATATAATAAACAAGTTACCTCCTGCAGACCTGGAAGTTAACTCTATGCTCTCTTATGCAGCTTTTTCTTAATACACTTAAACATAATTACAATATAGAACAATAATAAATGCCTCTGTGTCCATGGGAATGAAATTTATATTAGATGCTTGGCCACGCGGATATTGCACAAGTAGTATCAGCATTAACACCTTTATTTTCATTTTGACTTTAAACACTTGCTTATTTGGTCTGTTTTAGTGGACTTGTGTGGCTATTTTCCCCAATTTTCAACCAATATAATGTTTAATCTGTATTTCTACCTGCCTGTCTGCATTCCTTCCGTCAAACCTTGTGAAAGGCGTGGATTGCAAGAGTAAAAAAATCTGAAGCCTCAGGTTGGCACGATGCCTGGGAAACAGCGAGAAGCGCAACAGAGACAAGCGCAAAAGAGATGGAGTGAGAAGAGAGGACAAGTGAAAAATTTGATGCCGGCGAAGGTGCAGAGGGAGTCCAATGATGCAAAATGAAAGCATAACAACAGGACAGAAAGCAAGGAAAGAAGAAAAGAGCGAGTGAGTAAGATGTGTTTAACTGCAGGAGTTTGTGTAGGAGTGATGGGAGACCCCGCGGGGCCCCGAGGTAATCTGCAGGTTTGTGCGTTAGCTCTCCAGGACCTCGCAGGTGCACTGCAGTGGAGATGTCACAATTGTTGTTGTACACGCACACATACATATGAGCACACAAATACATACAAGCACACAGAGGATTAACAACTAGGCATAAAGTTCCACGGCAGACAGTCACCTGTAGTCAGCTCTTCATCTTGTCTTCACAAAATTTACCTATTTCAATTAAAACAAGCAGTAAAAGCTTCTTTTTTTATTTTCTGCTCTGCTCCTCAAGTCAATTTTTTTGTCTCTACATGTGTTGGCTAGCAGTATTAATCAAATATCTTTGTAGCAACGTTGTAAGCAAAGACCTATAAACACCATTTTGCATTATGATAAAGAATACATACTGTACAGGCAGAAGCCAGAAGCTGTCTTTATTTACTACTTCATAGATTCCTGCACTGCGATGGGTCCCCGTCATCGCTTTCTCTTGTCTCTTTCTGTTGCTCTGAGAGAGATAGAAAACAATCAGATTTAATCATCCCATTCTCCCTTTGTAAACAATTAGATTATGGCTTTGTTTTCTTTCAATTTCTTAAGAGAATCTGACACCATTCTTTTCCACAATCCGCAGTCATACATTATGGAGATGGTGGCGCATGCTTCTGTTAATAGGAATTGACAGGAGCTACTGCAGAAATAACAAGAACAGACTTCTCTGGAGTCCCGGGCCCCACCCAAAACACTGCGCTTCCACAGACATAGACACGCACACCACCATCAATGCACAACAGCAGTGGGACATCCACGAGACATCCTTATCAATTATGAAGGAGCTCTGAGGACCATACATTACACAAAATCAGCTGGAGAAATCACTGTTTTACCACCATTAGTATTCCTCTATTCATTAGGAAACACACCACCCACCCACACACACACACACACACACACACACACACACACACACACACACACACACACACACACACACACACACACACACACACACACACACACACACACACACACACACACACACACACACACACACACACACACACACACACACACACACACACACACACACACACACACACACACACACACACACAAAATGCACCCAATAAGCCAGGATGAATATGGAGAAACTGAACCGTTCTCAGAATGCAAAAGAAACTAGTTCCAGTCCCTAGTTTATTCATGACCTGAATAGTATGCACAAACAAGCCCTGACTAATGTTAATTAAGCAGAAGAGAGGCTCGTTAGAGAGGGAGAGAGAAAATGGATTAATCCAAGGACGGCTGGAAGGAAACATTCGATTGGAGTTGGGAGTTATAAGAAAAACATTGGCAAACTTTCATGCTTTAAAAGAAAAGGCAAGTTTTGAAGAAACAAAATGGTAAAATCAGACAACAGGAGGATTTAGTTTCGATAAACCACGGTGAGGAAAGCCAGATGAGTAGGCAGCTTGCCACTGTATTTAAAATAATTTAAATGGAACAACTGCAACTTTGGTCGAACTTAGCTTTGAAAGACACCGTCATGTTTAAATGTAATTCAGAAGAGCCATAAAGTCACAGCATCTATGTTAAAATGTTCCATCTATCTAACATTAGCCACCAGAAGCTACCAGACCAAATAAGGCTGTAGCGGCCAAGCCCCTGACTATATTGAATTGAGAAATGGTGTTATATATAGTCGTATATATATATATATAGTCGTATATATATATATATACCGTCTGCAGCTTTAAGGACATGGTAGCCAAAAAGGTTGGGAACCGGCGCACTAAAGCATACACAACAAGAAGGCATCCAATTGGAGGTCCGATAACATCGACACGTGTTGGATGACGACTCTGTCTCTAACCATTTTCCACTGGCTAATCCAATTCCCTCTAAGGCATCTCCATCAGGGACCTACTTTTAACTTGGGTTAGGAAAAAGGAAAATCAATTAAAGAGGTGATGTGAGATCGGGCTAAAGGTACAGCTGTGAGAGCAAAGATGAAAAGATACCAGATGGGAGGGAGTCCATTCTGAATTGAAGGTCCAACTACAGGTGCGCATTAACTCCTCTGGCGAGCTGTCGGGCTGCATTTTTAATGCAGCTGCATTGTGCTTCATTATGCATGCCATATTGAACCAAACCAATAGGCAATCAAGATGAATCCAATATTCATTGGGACAAATTTTGCTGGAGGCCACAGAGCGACCCCAGTCAGGACAACAGAGACACATCAAAGCCAAAAAAGCTGGGATAGCAGTGCACAGACAGAAGAGCCGGGAAAGCATGAATTCAGAGGGCAATGGGCTTAGTAGGGGTTCCATTCATGCTACTCTGCGGTACAAATGACAGTGTTTTTAAGATTTTTATAAGCGTACTCTAAAGTGTGAGACAAAAAACCAACATTGACTGTAAATACCGATTCGTCTGAGAGACTCATTCCCCTTTAAGCAACACTTTGCATCTTCTAGCAACAGTGAAAATATCACTTGTGTGTGGTTTTGTGTTATGCTAGGTTGTGTTTTCTGACAATGGTGCTGCTGTAAAGTCAGGTGTGCTTTTTCTTGCCAGAACAAAGTATAGATGTGTAATACAGATGTCCACTGGTCAGACTAAGGAAGGTGTCTTTCTGTTAAATGAGGTTGTGGTGAGTTGGAAAAAAGAAAACAGTTGATGTGAGTGAACTGGAACAACTCTATCATCAACACTGCCTTTTCTTTTCATCCGTCCCTTCTGTCTCTTTCCCTCTCTAACTATGTCTCGCTAGAGCACTTGCCCTGCATCCATGGTCTATCGTGATCTCTTTTATATCCTCTAGTGGGAAATCAACCACATGCACGTAAACACCCATACAACGACACCCACACCCACAAGAAGCTTCTATCGGCCCAGCTTAGTCTTTCAGGTGGTAATTAGCAGTCATTGTTGTTCTTCTGCTAATCAGTAATCTCACACACCAGTGAGGGTCATTATCTCACCATCAGGAAAAAAAAGACCAGCCTAGCTAAGGGAAGATGTAGAGAGATGTGTGTGTGTGTTATGTGATATGTCTTATGATAGAGTTCACAGCCTTATCAAATAAAAGGGCAAGATTGGATCTGTTTCAATCATTTGCATATAAAAGGGCTTAATATCAATTAGAGATGGAATTCTGTGATTGTTTCTTCCTCTGACTAATTGTGCCTTCAGACTTGTGGAGCTTTGAGGCTAGCTACAGTGTGAACAAAGAAGTGGTGAAGTTCAAAAAGCTTGGAAGAATAATAAGAAGAAGAAGAGTAGAAGAAGAAACATGCTTTTTGGCCACAATTTGAAAAAAGGGAATTTTAAAAAATAAAGCTGAGACAACATCAAATTGATAGCAGCCAGAAGAAATCCAGCAAAACAAAACATCTGTTCTTGGCTGGCTTTAAAAATGCTATGTAAGATAAACCGGCGGAAAGCAACACAAACACTGCACCAATTCTACACAAGATGTCTCTTTCGCTCAATTGCACCCATTATAGCCATATTTGACATTTATGGAAAAAAATGTTAGTGCTACAATAGATAATACAAACATTATAGCACAAATGATAACATTAGAGAACTATGCTCACTACACAGCAACATCTAGCTGGTCATACCAGACCCAATAAGGATGTAGCAGAAAAAAAAACTTTTTGCATTGAATTGAGCAAAAGTGCATTTTATTTTTTAGTTAAACTTCACATTTCTAAGAACAATGTGATGTATTTTTTTTTAAGTTGCATTGTGTCGCTTTTTAAAGCAAGACTCCACAACCTTTGCTTAATAGTGGCAACTGTGGCCACATGAAAAATTGTAAATTCTGAAATAAATCAAATAGAGGAGGGTCTCCTAGTCAGTGAACAGTGTCACTTACCCAGAAAGTTTGCTAAAATTAGCCACCATATCAGGTCATACCAGACTAAGGTAAGGTTGTGACAAAACTGCGGAGCATATTGAGTTAAGCAATAGCGCGTTTTATTTCTTGTGAAATTTAACTTGACATGTGAAAGAAGAAACAGGTTTTTATCCTCTCAAAAGTTATAGTCTCACTTTTTTTCTTAACCAAGACACTTATCTCACTCCAACATTGTGTAAACCATAGACTGTTAATATTAATGGACAGAGCATGTGTGACGTCACCCATTGGTTTGTGGAGCTCTGCTATGAGTCATTGACTTTGCAGTTACGGGCACAGCCATCGTGGTTGCGGATGTGACAATTTTAGACGAGAGGGAGGAGTGAGGGAGGAGCAATAGACTGCTGGACGCTATCGGATGGTGACATTAGCTGAGAGTTGGCAATGCTGCTTACACTCTACGTTACACACTTTCACTGGCAATCTGGATGTGACTGCTGCTGAAAGCTAGCCTACATAATTCAAGGTAAGATTTAGTTTCGCTAGGTTTTAAATATATCTCTGTCTCATGGTTAAATTACATATAGGCCGCGGACTGTCAATCACATCATAGCCACGCCCTAAAAGAACCCCTGCTTTATCGTAAATTTTCAAATCAATGAGACCATAATTCACAAAATGAACATCATTCTGTATTGCAGAAGACTTAAAGCTAGCGATTGAGACCATAAACTCATTATGAAAATGTTTACTGAGGTAATAAATCAAGTGAGAAGTGGGTCACTTTCTCATAGACTTCTACAGAAACCAAGCTTTTTTTGCAACCGCACGTGACGCCCCCTGCTGGAATTCAGATAGAATGCAGGTTTAAGGCACTTCCACATTTGCAGTTCTTCGCCGAACTGGATGCTATGTCCATTTATATTAAGTCTAGGGTGTAAACAAACTGGATGTACGTACTGTACATGTGCCTGTCCTGACCACTATTTGGCACATCTAAGACCGAATTATTCTATATGATAAAAAAAAAAAAAAACGATATTTGGAAAATTCCAAAGAAATGTATGCAGTATTTTTACGACCTGTATGCTACTGGTGCTTTGCTGTTGCAATGATTTTCATCTGAAACCAAAAGCAGCTTTTTGACAGCTACACGTATCTAAACAAGCCAAATAATCATGGGAGGTGTTCATATTGACTCACTAATATATCACCAATTTAGTTTTATGCAATAATGATGAGATATCTGAACTCGTTGATTAGTAGCTTAGTGTGTGTATATAGACAGTGTGTTAGATATTAGGTATACCAAATACCAGTAAAGGACACCCAAACTTCAGAGGACAACAACTCTGCCACTCACATCTTTAACAAGAAAATGTTTAAATCCCTATCCAGTTTGCCACTTCTGTACCTACCCTGTGTTGATGACTTAATTTAGACCAAACACTCTCAAGATGAAGGTTACTGTGAATGGACTGGCATTCTAAATTAGAAGGGGATAAATAAATAATGGACTGAGAATGAGGCAACAAATTATGCTCGCATTCCCAATTCAAATCAGTGGTGCCCAATCTATAGCTGTGTCCTTGGGATGATGTGGTTTGGAGAGCTGGGGAACATGATGTTGCACAACAAATTGCTGACTGTCTTATGTGGTGTGCTGCTGGTCACTCCAGGGAGCTGGTTGCCTGCTTTAACAGGATGGCCAAGGTCCCCCACATGAACAGAAAGCCAATACGGGGAATCTGGATACAGGGGTCAGAAGATCATCAAGGAGTATCCTTCTCTCGCTAATGCACCTTTTTTTCTTGCTATATTAAATGCTCATGTATGCAGTCTTGCCATTTCCATTAGTTTCATTTTTGTCACTCATTTCCTTGCACCTTGTTCTTCTCCTGCCCATTCCTGTACTCGCTCACTCGCTTGTGAAATAAGGCAGCCCATTGGACGGTGGTATGGAGAGGTCGGCTCGGCCTCACTTCTCATTCCACCTCTGGAGTGGATTACTAAATGGAAATGACCACAGGGTTTGCAGGTTCACCCTGGTCAGCTCACAGCTCCTTCCCTCTCTCTCTGGCTGTCTCAAACCCTCTCCTTTCTAAACGTGCCGAACCCTCACTAAGTCCCATATACAGCTAGCCAGCCTCTAGTTGTTTGAACCCACCAGCTGTGGTTGTATCAATATTAGAATCATTATCCTCCACTGCAGCGCACAATGTTCAGAGTGGAGAGACAGCATAAAGCTCGTAAAGGGGTAATCCATAGATTTATTATTGGATGCCAATAAAGTTGGTGAACTTGCAAGAGGCAGATTAAAAAAAAGAGAATGGTCAAAAGCAATGCAGCAGAGGCAGACTGATCTCATAAAGTGTCGTATCTATGGCACGGCAATTCGTATGCCATTTTGGCGTGTTATCAAGACGCATAATCGCTTTTTAGTGTGTTTATCAACGCTGTTTGGCCTCCATTGACCTATATTACGTGTGAATTATCGCTGTAGCGAGTAGTATGAAAGGATGTAAGTCCGCGGATTGGTAAAACACAGGACTTTCACCCTGCTTTAAAACAGACTGACAAGTCTTACATGATTGGCCACCGCAGCGTGATGCTTTTCTCTAAATGTTGAATCCGTCTTAACTTGCTTACGACATTACATTGCGGAACTCGTCAACTCCCGTTCATCTGTAAGGTAAGAACCAGACCAGGGCACGTTTAGCGATCACACCGATACGTACCGTGTCCTAGTCCAACTGAACTGTGACCTGGCCCGCCTCTTTCAAGTGGGCCAAGGCACGGATTAGTGTACCATGGCCGAGCACAGTACGGAGCGATGACACTAGTCAAACAAATCGGACCATGGGGTCAAACGTGCTCGGACAGGATTTAACTGGGCCAAGTGTGAGTACGCCCTAAATGCACTTCCCCCAGTCAAAATGAATGGAAGACCACCTGAGGACCGCGGCAGTCCATGTGAACGCAGCCTAAATGATTAAGTCGAAACTATGCCTACTATACAGTGATATCAAACCTATTTGGGAATAGGAATATGCTACAGTACAGTAAGGTTACCACCCAAACATATACAGTTTAACATTCCCTTCTTTATTAGCCCTGTGGTGACTCGCTCCCTCCCTCAACCAGTAGGGGGAAAAAAAAAAAACTGATGGAGGTTTTAAAGACCCAATCCCAGTTGAATTGCAATTGCAGAGGCTTTTAATTAGATAAAGCTTGGCTGGTTTGAACATATCCTTTACAGCCGTGTCAGGCTAAAAGGGTCCATGTGTCGTAAATATCACCCGAGACATTAATAGAATTGAGATTAGAAGCCAGAATGTGTGGATCAGCGTAAAAAGGCGGCCAGCAGTGGGACAACTTCATGTAGTGAGCTATTTATAGCTGCTAAAATGGACGGCTCCATTAATATAAGGCTTACCCTTTCTGGAAATGTAAATCACTGGGGCCATGGCTCAACGTGCATGTTATACAGCTGCAGTATGTCAGAGCTAACAGTACAGTCTATCTGATTTACAGTGGTCTGGGATAAAGCAAAGATTGCTTTTCTATCCTTGTGGACATCTGGTGTTTTAAGTCAATATGATATCTTAGCAAATGTTTCTTTCTACCTCTGAAAATGACTAAGCATATGGCTGCAAAGGATATATATATATTTTAATTGCTCAACGGTTTCAGAAAGGGGGCATGAGGACATGCTTGTTAGCAGACTACAATTCAAATGTCTAAAGTGGCATTTCAGCCATGTTGGAACCTGCCATTCATCTGCTCTTTATTATTTATTTCTGTCCTTGATGTTTATATTATTCACAGACAGAGGCAAAGAGACGGAACACCAAAGATGGTGGGAGACGGGGATTGCAGCCTCAGTGGACACTTCCACAAGGCCGAGGGCTGATCAATAACCTCCACATTTCAAAACTGCATTGGATTAAGTCCAACATGCCTCGTTTAAAAAACCAAAACATTTTTTTGAGGGTTTAATTGAGAAGCATCTCACGTCAAATCAGAGAGCTCATGTCTGTTCTTTTGAAATAACTTGTCATTTTCTCTCTCTCTTTCTCAAGCATATCAGCTGTTCCTTTTCTCTCTAATCCCCCTCCCCTATTCTCTCTCTCACTTTCATCACTCCCTGTGAACACTGCATACAGCTCAGATACTCTGCTACTGTATACCTCTGCATGCATGTACTGTATGACTCCGAGCACAGAGCTTCAGATTTTCACTCTCCAAGACTAAAAATAGTGATACCACAATATAAAAGTGCTCCTTTACAAGTAAATTCTAGGCAAATGAACATCAGCATTATTATCACTAAAGCACCATACCTGTGTGTTTTCAAGTGTTAGCTTCTTAACTACAACCCATTTAGTCTTTATATTTTTGTTGACCAAATTTAAATACATGCTGCACAGTTCTAGATTTTGGGATTGTTGTACTGCTACAGGCATGAGTTGATCAATTAGCTGCCTCTTAAAACTTTGAGTTGTTTATTGCATCACAGTGAACACACTGAATTTGGTCAAAGA
The DNA here is from genome assembly GCF_004354835.1 of Perca flavescens. Classification (NCBI taxonomy): domain Eukaryota; kingdom Metazoa; phylum Chordata; class Actinopteri; order Perciformes; family Percidae; genus Perca; species Perca flavescens. The sequence continues at coordinate 18,339,660 of NC_041349.1, forward strand.
AAAAAAGAAAAATGATTGCTGCCTGATGGCAAGCAGTTAAAATGCAAATTGATGCAAATTCTGCAGGGAATTACCTCATAATTTATAATAAAAATGAATGTAGACTTGATCTTCACTGCGAGGGATTTCTCAACTCAAGCAAGTTTTAAGAGTCTGCTACTTCATTTCCATATTTTACAGATATGAATGGAAGCCAATAGCTGCCTGGATATTATGAATAATACATCAACATTTAGATGGTTAGCATGGTTTGCAAAATGTATTAAATGTGATGTAAAGTATATGTGATTTGTGGTAAATGAGTGAACTAATGCACAACCACAGGTAAGGATCTTAAATATGAAAAGCATAAATATGAATTCTTAGAAATTGACATTTATACTATTGTTATTAATATTATATTACTGGATTATTACAAATATGAATGCATTAACACGGAGGTAACATTTTATTATTGAAACTGTCACTTTATATACTATTAGTAATTTTAATCTTTAACAATGCATCATATTCTATAAGGGGATCATAACCTCAGTGGCCACATTACTGTAAGTGGGTACACATATACAATCCATTTCAATTCAAGCATTTCTAGCAATTCTACCATAAAATATATTATTCATGAGCTTAACAGAGGTAAAATGTACTGTACTGCACAGCTGTTGTATTGGATGTACAAGTGTACCTAATAAAGTGGCCAATGAGTGCTGTGGAAGATGTACTCCGATTTAATCTCCGTACTTTAATAAGTGAAAGTGTCACTACAAAAAAGGATCCGAAAGCACATGTGACTGATATTATATTATATATAGTCTATATCCGCAACGTTCCACTTGTGGGATTGCTGCGGTGCAGATGCATGTCTTTTCGTCGATGTCCGTTTCCTCCGGAAATCACGCAGGGTAAATTTAGACAGCTATCTAGACTATCTGTCCAATCTGAGTTTTCTGTTGCACAACTAAAACAACTTTTGAAAATTCCTTCCCGAGGCTATTTTGCAGCAGCTCCGTGCGGAGCTTTGCACCGCCCATCACAATTGTGATTGGTTTAAAGAAATGCCAATAAACCAGAGCACGTTTTTCTCCCATGCTGGAATGCTGTGTGGACTAGCCAGCCTAGTCTGGCAAAGCGAGACTACAGGTATATTATATGTGACATTGGTTTCATTTACTTTAAGGACTTTTCTCTTGTGTTTTTCTTTTTTTTTTTTTAAATGTTATTACATAATTTCACCATCGAGAAGTTTAGAGGGGAATGTCTCTTTGGTGGAACTGCTAACAACTCATGGACATCTACAAGAGGCTCAAACTAGATGCAGCTTTGTAAGAGGTCACAAGCCAAAAAGGTTGGGGACCACTGGTTTCATCTTTAAAAATACATTGTACATTATAAGCTTATTATATGTTTATATATACATTGCTAATCTGAAAAGTATCTAGTAACTCTACCTGTCAAATTAAGCTAGTGGAGAAGTACAATACTTCCCTCCGACGGGAAGTGGATTACAATAAACGCATAAAATAAATATAATAGAGTACCATAACATTGTATTATGCATAATACTTGTGCAAATGTACTTAGTTATTTTCCACCACTGCAGCCACACAAGCTGTTACCTCGACAGAATGATATGGTCAATGTGTATAATGACTTTGCAGAGCTTTTCACTGAACTTTCTTACACCATATGGTGACCGTGTCGTACACTATAGGCCTCAGAGGGATGGCAAAAATGCTGGGATGTACAGACACAGAGGACAAAGGAGGTAAATATACAGTGCACAGAGATGACAGTCCGAGGAAAGACGGAAATGACCTTGAGATGGTATGGCGTCAGTGCAAAAACATACAGGAGACATGGAATGAGAGTGAAATGCAGAATTGTAAAGGGATTATAAGGAAATAGCATTTAGTGCTCAACAAATGAGTCAGAGGCACACGTGGTATATTTCCGCACATCAGAACCAAGAGGTTATGCTGTACAGTACTGCCGCTGCCAGAGGAAGCAAGGCTGGATGGAACTAAAATGACTCTCCAATTCAGTAGGAAAATATTCATTTCCACTAGTGCAATGAACATAATAATATAACTAATATGGTCGAGGGAAGAAAACACATATTTGCACAGTGCAAACAAAGCCCTAATAAGAAATTCTCAGACCATGATGCACAAATGTGGCAGCTCTGTGATTAGAATTTGAGGACATGAAACAAAGGACAAGCAGCTGGCATAATGAAAATAAAATGTTAATATGAATTTTTCATGCAGGAACCTGTGTGACAATCGCCTACGTGTGCATTTTCCGACGGCTATACATTATTCAACAACAGCGTGTGCCATGAAATGGGGAGTTTATTCTTACATTTCACTCGAGAAAATGCAGAATTTGACAAAAATAATGATATCATTATATATAGAGATGAGCAGATTTACCTGGAAAAAACAACCCAAATGACTGAATTATATAA